>NC_044199.1:31875105-31972605 GCF_900880675.1 Sparus aurata | reverse complement strand
AAATCTACATTTGTGGTAGTTCAGCTCCTGAGAATCATTCATGACTGCTGATGCATTATTCTGAGAACACACACTGCAGGATGTCGGCTCTCTTTGTGTCCTTTTATCCAATTTTCCTTATTTCCTTCCTTTTTTTCTCCTCTCAAATGTGTTCTGTTTAATAAGCAGTCGAAGAGTCCACAACAGAATATACGCAGAATATAATCATTAGATTTTTTGCCTATGATCTGCATCTTTTCCTTCCTGCTTGGCGGTGTGACATCCTCATTTCCTCCAGCTGACTCCAGTTTTTTTTACTCCACATGCTGAACAGCGTCCGGACATTTTAATTTCTCTTCACATAAAACTGACATTGTTGTCTTTGTGGCGAGATGGATTTGGTTATAGTGCAGTAGATGGTCAAACAGAGGTTTTTTGTTTTGTGTTTCTCGTGGTCGTCCTCGTTGTGATCGGTCGGCACATTTGTTTAACCAAACGGCGATGTATAAAAAATACCTGGACGTCCTGTGACCTGCTGGTAATTTGATCTCCCAACGAAAAAAAAAAGCAGAACTTCTCACGATGACATTACAATTAACAAAGTTCCTCTCGTGGAAATGTGTCATCAGACCTTCCATGTATTTTGATCCATAAAAGAGAACATACAGCACGCTATCTGGAATATGATGCAGCAGAAATTTGACTGACTGAAACCTGCGCGACAGAAGGAAACGGTGAATGATGCCGACATATTTATTAATCAAATATGCGCCCACACAACTGTTGTGGTGTTGACGGACTTTATGATACTATTTGCATACATCAGCTCATTCACATCGAAGTTAAAGGTGCAGAGCCACATTTTCTGTGAGGATGTTGGGAAAAACACGTCAATCTGATCTTCTGTCGCTCAGTTTCAAGTCCACAAGCACAAGCAAACGTCTGCGGTCAACGTAACTGCGTGTTCACGTAAAGTTTTCCAAGATCTCTGATGGAGTTCATTGCAGACGTATCGTACATGAAACAAGAGAGAAGAATAACCAACGAGAGAGGAGTTGAGGTGGGAATCTGTCTTGTCAATCACTCCTGGTTACCTGGTGGAACTGTGCAGAGAACCACTCCGTAAGAATTGATTTTGTGATTATTAGGTCAAAAACTTTTAACGTCTAGATTAAAACTGGTTGAAAATAGAACCATTTTTTGGAGTTTGATTAAAAAGGTTCCTAAAGTTGGACCCTTAAAGACGTCCTGAGGATGCACCAATTAGTTTTATTTCCATTTTTAACAACGTTTCACAGTCTAAGTACATTCTTTAATACATAAAGATAAAACCACATCAGCGACTTAGAAAGTATTGCTGCAGCTCCAGTTTAAGTCTTCTTATGCACACAGCTTTATTGTTATTATATTTCATCCTTTGTTTTTAATCTTTTAATTATTTGACTCTTAAATGTGAATATTTTCTGGTTTTCTTTCCCGTCTATGTTAGTAAACTGAAGATCTGTGAGTTTTTAACTGTTGTTCCGACCAAAAAATAAAAATGTAAAGACATTATTTTGGACTCCATG
The DNA here is from genome assembly GCF_900880675.1 of Sparus aurata. Classification (NCBI taxonomy): domain Eukaryota; kingdom Metazoa; phylum Chordata; class Actinopteri; order Spariformes; family Sparidae; genus Sparus; species Sparus aurata. The sequence continues at coordinate 31,971,058 of NC_044199.1, read as the reverse complement.
AATTCGTAGTTGCCATTTTTAATTGTTTGCTAAAGTTGTGTAGACAATAAGTAACTGATTAGTCACAAAAATGATCTTTAAATGAACCAAAATATGAATAACTTGCAGCCTTGAAACATTTGTTGTGATGCGTGGTGCTAAAAGAATCGCTGACGTTGAGGTACTTTATGGCTTTTATTGCTGCAGAGGTTTAGTATATAATACCTAACATATATCCGGGGTTGTTTGAGTTCATCTGTCCAGCTGTGCTTCACGACAAAAACCACATCAAGGAAATGTGGATTTGCATCTGTGACTGGATGCAAAACGCCTCAGGAGACAAACAAATTTGATTGGGGGACGAGCAGAGAAGTCGTCAAGATGAAGAGAAAAAGAGCAAAACGATCTGAATAAAACCTTTTAATCAGACCAGACCGACTCATAAAACTATCTCTATCTGTAAAACTCATATCTCAGAATCTGTGCAGGATTTACAGGCGAGGATTAAAGACAAATCCAAACTAGCAGAACTCCTCCAGAACAATGGGATTACAAAATATCAAACCCTGTTGCTGCTTTCTGTGTCCGTGTCACTTCAAGATATTTAAAGTTTAACTTCTGGACAAAGTTCGGTTCAAACAAAAACACACACGGCATCTATTCATCAGTCCGACAAACGTGTTGCAGCTCATTCAATTACTCATTTGCAACATTCACATTTGCATTCACAACATTTGAATATTTCAAAGGTTGACAGCAGACTTCTCCCACGCTGGTACACGGCCGCGGGCAGAACTGTCAAGCATTAACCTGATAAATCATTAGAATTAGACTGTTTAATCCGTACAGATTTAGTGGGTCAATAAGGAAAATCTTTAAAATTAGGGCAGGGAAATATATTAATCTAGTGTTATATTCATCTCATGATATAAGACTGCGTACATCGTCTTAAAATGTGGATATCTTTATCTCAGGATCTTCAGAAAATGACAGAAAATGACTTCACTTAACTGTTCTGATACTTCAGATCAGATCCACATTACTGTGGGTTATTTAAAGTTTGGTAAAATATATCGCGATGTTTGATTTAACATCCTGACGTTTACTATGTGCTTTCAAGAAGATTCCAAAATATGAAGACATCCTGATATTTTAAGGCTTTATAGCGAAACACAATATTATATTTGTCCCAGTTGTGGTTAAAACTGTAGAACCAGAAGTGAAGCTTAACTCCCAAAACCCTAAATCTTCCATTTCCCACAATGCAACCCACGTCGTTGTTTCATCGGCCCCTCTGGATCACTGGGCTTTCAGACCAATTGGACATAGTGGCCAAACTCCGACGTCACGCGATGCATACTGGCCCTAAAAATACTCGTTCCCACGAGCTTTGTTTGAGCGTCACAACTGAAAAATGACTTGTTTCACTATCAGATCGCGATCCTTTCAGGGTGATGACATCTGGAGGGCATTAGTGTTTGAAGGGCTGGACTTTAGGGATCTTCTGAGGATCATGCATGTGCAAAATGATCGATGAGCCTCGCTGCTCGCATGGCTGCAACAATGAAAACCTTTTGTTACTCCACAGAGCCGTAAGTGAAGAAGCCATCACATAATGTCGGCTTGTTTACTTCTACTTACTTCCTCCGATTATTCTTTGAAGAGACAAACAGATGTAGAGATAGAGGGAGTCAGAAGTGCAGAGGCCTCGCTCCGGTTTCAAACCCGTGGCATAACAGTTTTACTGCGGGGACCCTGTGGCCTGCGGAGGCCCGACAGAGGCGTCTTTGTGTAGGTTCTCTGTTTGATGATGTACAGCATGTTCTGTACAGTCCTGGAGCTCCTTTCATGTAACTTCACACCTCCGTTGATGTATTGAGAAAGTCCACTGATCCACGACCGCACAATGAAAGCTCCCAGAACTGAGGGCCGTTATAGTTCACACATGAGTAACCCGTGTGGGATCGACAGTGTAGCGTCATGAACTGTAATAAAGCTAATTTTTGGATACCCCGTCAATGAGGGCTGTTAATTAGAGTCGTTTGAATGGAACAACATGATGATTTTCTTGTTGTTGCCTCCGAGATGTCGATCTCTGTTCAGCTTCCTTCCACGCTTTGCTTTATTTCTCTCTCTGCCTCGGGCTATCTGTCCTGCTCTGTTCACTCTACAGCAGGACGTAGGAAGTACGTTGGAGTAGAGTGGAGGGAAAAGAGATCATTAGAGGAGAAACGGAGGCGAACAAAGAGGACGTAGCAGAGCAGAACAGAGGAGAGATAAGTGGAGCAGAAAGAAGTCATAAAGTGGGATAAAACAGAGCAGAACCTGACAGAGCGAGGCATCAGTCACTGTGTCAGAGGGGGAGTGACTCAGCAAACATTAAGCTTGAAAGAATTAAAGGGGCGTTTCACCCGAGTCGTGCTCGTTTACTGCACCATGGACGTATAACGAGATCTGAGAAACCTCTACTTCCTGGGTATACAATGACCCGCATCTTCTGCGTAGCTTCTAAACTGTGCGGCTCATAAAACCTTCTGCTGGCCGAGAGGTTAACTTGTGATTTGGCCCTCCGCTAAATTTAACGGGGATAAAAACCACCGTTCTCAAATTAGAGCTTCCTTTAGTGGTACGAGGTAGAGGAATCCCAGAAATGATTAAGAAAGGAAATAAAGCATCACTCTTTGACTTGCAAGATTCTCGTGTGTGACTACGTCAACTGTTCACTTCTGTCATCTTTAATCTGGTTTCACTCAGCTGAAATTTATTTTATTTATCATTTTGATGTCAAACTCAAGAAGAAGACGCGTTAAGTTGAAATGTTGGGAAAGGAAAACACGTTACGTCACAGTTGGCATGATGGACTGTAGTCATTCTCAGGCTCTCACTGGGAGTAGTGCTGTGCAATATGGACAACATTTTATATCATGATATAGCTAATTTCATATCCCGATAGCGATCTATATCCCGGCGTGTCTTTAAGTGGTAGAAAAGATTAGATGTGTTTGAGTCGCTAGTAACAACTTGTTGGCGGCATGTTTTGCAGTTTACCGTTGTCTGGTTGGTGTCTGACTTTTTAAACCCAAACCAAATCCAAACGATGGAATTCCAGTTCCCCCTTTTCGGCACAAATCTTCTTGGGGTTCTGCTTCTGTATCAGTGTCTGATGTAACGTTACTAGTAACGTTATTTTCATCTTCCATTGCGTCCTCCTCCGTCTCCACCATGCTGCTTTGCCTCTGATTACTCCCGAGCGACCGGTGCCGTAAACGAGTCCTTGTGGGTGACGTAAATATGCAACCACAAAGCATTAGCAGTTACATTCGCCTTCATACAATAAACTTGTTTTGAACTCAAAATGTCGATATGCAACGGTCATTCCGACGTTGAGTTGTGCTTTAGACGGCGTATTAAATTACAACCGTTGCGTACGTTAACGTTAGTGTAGCAACAGTGCTAATCAAGTAGCCTACACGTTAAAATTACGATATAAACAACAGAGGGTTATATCCTACGGTAGACATTTTTATATCGCACTACGATATATATCGTAATATCGCACAGCTCTACCTGGGAGCAGACTAGTCTTAATAATAATCCGATAATAAGCCTCATATCAGACCCAGCTGAGGATCAATAAATGATTATCTAAACTAAAGACCACTACAATTAAAACAAACAAAAAAAACTATAAAGTGAAAACTGATGTTCACACAATAAAATCAACATGAGATACTTAAAAACTGCTGCTCGTTGGCGTACAAGCAGAGAGGACGCCGCAACAAACAGACTTTAAGTTGTTTGTTGAAGCTTTTCATGGAGAAAAACTGTGTTGCAATATATTACTCAATGTTTCCTGCGAGACTGAAATCTGATAAGCAGCGAGCATTTCTTGCAGTTTTACTGGAAAATGAAACCAAATTCTTTCTTTTTATTTGTTTTTATTTGCTGCTGATTCACTTTTTCTGTGAACCAACTAGTTGCTTCATCTCCAGTGGCTGCAATCGAAAGTGTCTTGCACAAGTCCAGTCACAAGTCCAACTAGTATCTAACATGAGTTATGACATCTCTGTCTACATTTACAAACGATCTTTATTCATCACGGGGAGTTATTGCTGACCGCGATTAATCTAAACATCTGTGCTTTCACGCTCGGTTAAACTCCTGCAGCCTCCAGTCTGACTCGTGACTGCAACGTGAAGTTTAAACAGCGATCAGATTAGTCTCCAAGTCTCAATACTGCTGACTGCAGAAACACATTTCTATCGAGCTACATGTACACTTCCTGGTTGTGGAGCTGCTGACAGAAACAGCAGCTGAACTTTAAAGGTCCATAGCGGACCTGCTTCACCGCAAGATCGAGTTTCTTTAATGGGCTGTAGATGAGGTCCCGGAGCATCGAGCAGGAGGGGGAGGGCGAGCCGGCGTTTACCACAACTCAAGATGCTTCTATTTGCCATTTGGAGATAAAACAAACACAGCAGCTACATTTCCTGTGCATCACGAGTCTCTCAGAAAGAGAGACGTAGACAACAGCAGCAAACCACGAGGGCGGAAAGTGAACAACAGTGAAATATATCAGAAAAAACAAACATAATACAGAGTTTATTACAAGTAAATGAATGAAGAATGATTTTCTATCAGGACAGTTTACAGCTGTAACCTTAAAATATCTCAGGCTCTCTCTTACTACCTCATATCTGTCTTATGATTTACGTCAGGCCCCATCACACCTACTCTTAATACTGACCCTGAACACACCACAAATAACGCACTTTGTGTGACATGTCTGACCCTGGCAGCGCTGCAGTTATGTCATCATAACACTCTTATGTCGTACGGAGAGTTGGACAACTGCCGTCCCGCCGAGGACTTCCTCATCCCTCGTTTAAACACCGTCCCTCCACCACATCTGCTTTCTTTTGGTTCTTTGGAAGACGTAAGTCCGTCAGCATGAGTCAAGACAGATTTCTGTTTATTCTGAACAATACTGAGAATATTGCGAGCAGAAGACTTAACTGGGAAATGTGTTTTTCTGCTTCTGTTCTCAAGGGTACAATCAGTTTTAGGTCCAAGGTAAAATGACTCTGTAGTAGTTACGGGTTCAGCGCTGTGATGGAAACATGCCTCCTGGGTGGACACGCTCATTTTCACCCCATTTCCAGCATGATGCCATGATGCCAGTTTTCCATCAGCACTTTCGGCCGTGCCGAGTCAAACCAAGTCGCACAGATTTGATTTTCCATCACTAGTTTTACGGCGCTGAGTTAAACCAAGCAGCCTGCTGCTGAAAACGCAACGTTTCCTGTGATACTATTTCATAATAAAAGCCTTTAAATTACTATTAAGGGGGGCTTTTATTTTGAAGAAGTTACAGGACATGAAACATGTTTGTAGCTGAATTAGCGGAGTCTCTTCGTTAGCAGTGATTCCTCAACAGTACTGCAGGGATTGAGACAAGTGTGTTATTGGTTTTAAAACACACCTTCAAGAAGATAGCCGAGTCAAACAAAGTAGTTCAGTCAGTCAGTGTTGAGTTTAAAAGACAGACTGAATAAATCATTTTAAAAAAAGTCGTCTTATCATTGTCGCTAGCCTCCATGCTAGTTTCAATTAAAGGAGAACTTCGGTCGATTTAAACATGCAGCTTCATTGCTCAAGCTACCCTTGACTTGCCAGCACCGAAGATGCGAACAAATTTGGTCCAGCCATTACAGAGCTCCATGAACGGAGAATTAGCATTGAACGCTAACAGCATGGGGTCAGAACTTTACACTGTGTTTTAAGCATCTTAACATGCTCCACATCTCACGCCAGAAGTTATGCAACATCAGCAGACACCTTAGCATACAGCACTGTAGCGTGTATGACTCAAACTGAATAAAAAAGTAGTTAAAACAGTGTGTTTGTGCAAGCAGCTACTCACCTGTTTGTTGACATCGGCGTCTTCCGGTAGCTAGACCAAACTAGTCAATCCGTCGAGCGTGCGCTTACTCCCTCACTGGCGGAGACGGAAACGTATTCCAGCATTTTCGTGTTTCTGTTCATAATGTACATGTCCATGTTACAGCCTGTCATGAGCCATGAGCCTTACAATAGCCTGTTAAGCCTGTTAAGTGCACACTCGATGGATATGCTAGTTTGGTCTAGCTACCGGAACACACGGATGTCAACAAACAGGTAAGTAGCTCCTTGCACAAACACACTGTTTTAACTACTTTTTTATTCATTTTGAGTCATACACGCTACAGTGCTGTGTGCTAAGGTGTCTGCTGATGTTGCATAACTTCTGGTGTGAGATGTGGAGCATGTTAAGACGCTTAAAACACAGTGTAAAGTTCTGACCCCATGCTGTTAGCTGTAAACGCTACATCTCCGTTCACGGAGCTCTGTAATGGTTGGACCAAATTTGTTTGCGTCTTCGGTACTGGCAAGTCAAGGGTAGCTTGAGCAATGAAGCTGCATGTTTAAATCGACCAAAGTTCTCCTTTAAGGCCTGTTTTCTGGCAATGCGAAAGGACACAACAGCCGATTCCTATTGTTAAAAGTTGCTTTTTGCAACAAAATTAGAGGAAAAAGGTTCAAAACACTTCTGTCTAGATGTAGAAAAATGTTTGAGACTTTTCTGAGTGAGAGTGAAGCAAGATCCTGAAAATGTGTAAATTAAAAGTCTATGTTTTGATATCAATACATACATGTTTGTGCCATCAGTTATTGTTCACTAGAAGGAAAATCAGTATTGGACAAAATCTGAATTGGCAGATCGCACTTTGAAAAAAAATGAATCGGAAATGTTGTCACAGTTACGTGAGAGTAAACAGAACTGAAACCACTATAACTTCTCTGAATACGTTTAGAGTTTTGCTCACGGCATCTGCAGTTTTAGCTTTAGTTGGCTGAACTGCATCCGACACAAAGGAGAAACACTGACAGATCACAGTTATTAGACATCGCTGTGCAAGATAGACATGCTGCACATTGCCTGCATGTTATGTAATGATATCTGGTGTAAATGTAGGGAGAGAATAAAAAAAAAAAAGAAGAGAACAACCTGTTTCTGACAAACCAGGAAGTCGACTGTTTCCTGAATGTCTTTCTCAAGACTCCCTCCCACTCACATCTTTCTTCTGGTTTCATAAAAACTTTCAACACCCAAATTCAGTGAAGGACTCTCAGATCTGAATCATTAAAGAGTTCTTCTTTTCTCTAACGGTCTTATTCACATTTCTCACTCTCTCACTTTCTAATCCTCATATTTATACTCTTCTTTCTCCACGTGTATCAGTGTTTCTTCTCCACCCCGCACCGGGACAACATCTTTTTTTCAAAACATGTGGTTTTGTGCAGCTACATGTTGAACTTCCTGCCTCCATGTGTCACAGCGTGTGTGACTTAACTCATTCAAATCAAAGCTTATTTGCGTCGCACCTCTCAGGAACGAAGCAGGAAAGAAGATAAAAAACTCAAACATCCGTTGTTGATCACTGAAGGTGCTTCAACAAGACTTCATGTAACAAACAGAGCTTTCAGCATCAGCAACACGACTCCCAGGATGTTTAATCGGCTGCTCAGACTTGGTGCCAACATGCATCCTGAGTGGTCGGATCACAAGTGGACCTGGTGTGAACACCATCAAGGGCACATTTGAAAGCTGAACACTGGGACCAGATTCAAAGGTGGTCTGGGTGTGACCACAGCCTTTCAGCAGTGTGAGCACACATGTGTGATGAGCCACACTGGAGGACCGCCAACTCAACTGACATCCTCCGCCAATCAAGAAGAAGAAGAAGGCACCACAACAACAGGCGGAATGGTTCTTTTCACCTGCCAATGTTAGCAGCAGGTGTTGGTGAACACACTGCAATATCCCCAGACTCCCTTTACAAATTGCATGATTTTAAGAGTTGCTGTGCAAAAGAACAACAACTTGTGTTTTGTGTGCTGTGTCACGGCAAATTAAAAATCATTCATGCCTTCCCGTAAATTCAGCATTAAATGCAATACATTAAGTTCTTTCTTTCCTTATGAAAAGTGAACAAAAGTGTTTGTTGCAGTATCGCTGTGCCAGCCTGTCTGCATTCTAACACGCAGTTTTAACTGGATTCATCACTGACGCACACTATACGAAAGAAAACAACATTTTATTGTCTTCTGTGACGTCTGTGGAGTAAATCCCCAGACTCCCTTTGAAAATCGCTCAATTTTGTGAGTTGTTGCGTCAGGAGAAAATTTACAAACATTGTGAAACACCGAATACAACTCATGATTAGTCATTAGGGACTCTTTGTTAATTCGGCAAATGTTCTTTGTCCAGCGATATGCGCGTTTATCCACAGAGAGTGAAGAACTGAGATCCAATAATGTTAATTCCAGGTGTGAACCGACTGGCCCTGAAGCTGTTTACTCTTATTTATGTGAAAACCTGTAAATACATGTCGGAAACCAGACGTGCAGAGGGGGGATCTGTCTGTAAAGTATCTCTGGGAAGTCCTCTGGGTGGTTTTTTTTCCCCTCTTGAATGCTCTTGTCCTCATTTTCTCCCTTGTTTTTAGACCATTTCATAAGTTGGCTACATAACTTTGTTCAAATTCTAATAACATTAAATCATTAAGAATGACTCTAGTGAGGAATGATGCTGCACACATGGAAACTAATGTCAGGCAGGTCAGAGAAGTTAAGTTCTATAAAGTTAAGCTCATGGGACCCAGGGTCAGGGGCCAGATCCGGCCTGTGAGGGAGTTTTATAAGAAAGTGTGCTGACTGTTTCTTTGTTCTAATTTTGTTATTCTGTCCAGAGTATTTATCGTTCTCGGATGTAAACGTTTTGCACAACTTAAGGCTCCACAACCTCTACATCATAAGTGAATTAGGTCGGTATCAGCAGCACCTGATACCGGATCAGTAACATACAACAGAAAAGCACAGAGTACAGAACTTGAGTGAACGTATGTAGGAGTTAGTAGTTCCACCTCTGTTCTGTTGGCTGCAGGATAAGAGGCGGATACTAAAAACAGAAACAGGTTCAAAATGAAAGTGAACATTTTCACTTCTTTCGATGGATAGATGGATACTTTATTGGTCCAGAGGGACATTTAAACATCCAGTGGCTCATACGACACGTACAAAACACTCGTGGGTGTAAATCACAAGTTTCATCACGATACGATATCATATCGATTCTTTGGACAACGATACGATATGTGACGATATCACAAAGTCTGCTACGATACAGTTTTGATTTGATACAGCGGCCTGTGATCGATATGAGATGACGCACATTTAACACAATCAGTTACATTTAAATCAACTCACAAAGCGAAACTAAAATATGACTTGACGGTTTTATTTCTGAACTCTTCAGTAGAAATATTATTTTATCAGTAGTTCAAGAGATTTAAATGGAAAACTATCGATTGTGTTGGATGAAAACGGCGACACAGACGCTCCGTGGGAATCTAACATTAAAGACGAATCTCAACGATGGTGGTGATATGATCATTAAATCAGTCTGGATCAAAGTGTCGTAACACCCCTACAACACACAGATACAAACATATATAAGGATAAGAAACAAACACGGCAGTGAAGTGATAGTCGAGCCACCAGAACCACTAACTGGACCTGGGTTCAACAGCGCCCCTGGAGAAGTTCCCACACAGTAAAGGGAGGGTATTAGTCACTCATTTATTACATGTACTTGTGGACTAATTGGTGTAAAAGTCCAACAACACATACTATATATAACCTCTTCCCTCCAACCTGCCTCCAGTCTGCCTGTCGCCACACTGTACCTAAAGCAAGCACAGGGTTTATCACCAGTCCTCATCAGCCGGGCCCTTAATGCATCTTCTTTAATGGATGTCTTTCTAACAATGTGGCCTGTGTGTTTACTCCGCCTGGACGAGCACCACGAGCACCGCGGCCACACAGACTGACCTCCAACGGATGGAACGCTGATGTAAACCGAATAACAGTGGTGACATTTCACATCACACAGACATCACATGTTGCGCTGGTTAACCTCAATAGGGTGAAGAGATTTGAATTAAATAAAATAAAGCAGCCACTTGTTGTCGTCTCGACTTGTCTTTTAAATTCAGAAACATATAGCACTAATATAACTAATTATATAAAAATAATAAATTTGGATGAGCGAGTACAAAACGGGCCCGTTGAGCCTTGGCGGAGGTTCTTGTTAACTTTTTTTTTTCTTACTACATTGTAAGTCATGATATTGTTTTATCTTATAGTTTTTAGTTGTACTAATTTGGATTTTGTGTCCTCTGTATGCAACATTAATATCTGTTAAATGCCTGTTTTAGTGATGAACTGCACGTCTTGTTTTAAGAGACGGTAACAGGTATTTTTATACTCACGATGCAAAACTTTAAAAATCGTAAGCTTCATCCTTCAACTCTTCACTAGAGATGCACCGATCAGGATTTTTGGGGCCAATCACCAATCACCGATCACTGAAAGCAATATCTGCCGATCCCGATATTGCTGATCAGCGATCACAGTGTCAAATCCATAAATTCTTCTATATTATTGTCTTGTATAACTTTCATATATGTAATTAATGATTCTTCTTACACAACATTGACATTGTATTATTAAGTATAAAAATTAGGAGATGAGAAAGTATAATGAATTGACCACCGTTTTATTGCAGACTGAGGCAATGTGCAATATTTCACACTCTAGAGACTCTGAGAGACAACTTGGACTCAGCTTACATAGAGTAACTGTAGCTTACTAGTGGGAATGCAGTCAGGGTGGGATTTTCATCATTTTAGGGGCAAGTTCATTTGGCCTTCAGTTTTTTTTCAGGGGCACCAAGGCCACATGACAGGGCACAAAGGCCACTGAGTAAAATGTGTTGATTTACCTTTCAGACTGATATCATAACATCCTAATTTATAATTAGACATGGATTGTGTATTAAAACATTTTTTTATACCAAAATCAAGTTAAAGTTACATTAGAAAGTAGTTTTTGTTAAGTAGGGTTAGGGTGAGGTGAGTCTTGTGACACCTAACTGAATATTAGTGTTATTGAATATTTCTCCCAATAGAAATTCCCCCAAATTATGGAAAAGCACATTTTTTCCAAACAAAAAATTGTAGAATAACCAGCAGGAGACCACTGATGTGTGGAGTGATTTTGGTGACACTACACTCTGAATAATAGTGAAGTTATTGAATATTTTTTCTAGTTTCTCTTTTCAGTGTTGCACTTTGTAGACGGTCCCTGCGCCCTCGTCTCACAGCTGGCTGACCATACAGACCAGAGTTAATGTCCAGACGCTCGTTTTGATTAACATACGGTTGTAGCTCGTTGTCTACCTTACTATGGTAGAAAAGAGCCATCGTTTGTGTTTTAACAAGGTTTCACTTATGAGTTATTGATCCGGGAAGTTCGAATCTGTGAATATATTTCCAACTTTACCGGACTAAATCCTGCCACATAAGTCAGTTACGTATCATGTCACAACCCGGCTGCGCTCGCTCGCTGTGCTGTAAGTTTCGTTCTTCTGTTTTGAGACGCTGCTGCTGTTTGAGAGGCTTTCACGTGAGATCATCGTGATGATGAGACTTCACCTGCGCGAACCGCGGACTCACTGAAGTTACTGTGAGTGACTACTGTGCACTCAGGTGGCTGTAATTAAAGGCAAGCTCGCCACGCTGACCGGGCCAGGGGCACAGAGGCCGCTGTGGCCGTATGATGAGTTTTTTTTCACGCTGCATCAAGGCCAAAGTGCGGGGCAACAGTGGCCATGAAATTCCCTCCCTGCATGCAGTTAATGCACTGTCTTTATACTTAAACGTCATCTGATCGGCCTGATTTGATCTATTTTGTGAACTCCGATCAAAACCGATAGATCGGTGCATCTCTACTCTTCACCTCATCATTTAAATCCTTTTATTCATTTGAGTAAAACTGTGTCATGAACTGTGTCAGAAATGTGTTCTGTGAGGTCACGCTGATTTTGTTAGTCAAAGGTCAAACTTAATAGTGATCTTTAACCTTTGACCACCAAAATCCAATCAGTTCATCCTTGAGTCCACATGGACGTTTGTGCCAAATTTAAAGACATTTCTTCCAGGTGCTCTCGAGACACGGAAGCATAAAGCATAAAAACCTAAAAAGTTAACGTACAGCAGTGATTCTGGGTCATCCCAACACTCACATTCTTAACATTCTTCTGCTTCTCACAGACCCGAGCTGGATGTAGATCCAGAAAGTCCTGAACTGATCTGCAGGATTGGAGGTCTGACACCTTCTCCGCCCCCTCAAACCAGAGCAACAAGCAGCAACATGAATATAATCCCCCACAACGGTTCACGTGTCTCATGCTCTGCCTCTCGTTCACACTGAAGCCTCTTCTTCACTTCCTGGATGTGGTTTACGATCATCAAAGCAGCAGCTTTATCAGCGCTCCACATTATCACAGACATGTATTGTACACTACAGCACGGTAGCTGCTGGGCTGCACAAAGCCATAAAACAACCGGAGAGGGAAGATGACAGAGGTTGTTTTGTTGAGGGTGTGTTGTGTGTGTGTGTGTGTGTGTGTGTGTGTGTGTGTGTGTGTGCACCCAGTTTGAAGGCAGCAGAAAAAGCCCAACAGCTGAATAAAACCAGTTATAAAAAGCTCTTTATCTCATAACAACCGGTGTCTTTTACGTAAGAGTTGTGCAGTAAGAGAGCTGTGACTTTTTCTGAAATCAGCACAAAAGAGCAGTTGTGCTATCAGGTCTGAAATGGCTTTAAAAGGAATATTAATGATGCCGATCAAACTAAAAATAAATGGTTTATTCAATATTGCATTAGGCTCGGTTGCATTAAAAGGGGCATTAAATCATATTTGTGTGTTAATGAGTGAATTTGGGGATTTTATATTCTTTATTCTAAGGTGTTCCCTTTATCTCGTCGCTGCACTTTCGCCTCCATCCTCTCCTGCGTCCGTATCGGACTTCTTCTGTCCGCTCCGGTATCATAAACTCTGAGCCGTCACCTGTTAAAATGAAAGTAACCATACTGCCGTTTGAAACAGCAAAAACAAAAGTCTGCTTCCTCTTTTACTGCACCGGCCACAGTTTCCTCTGCGGTGCCACTTGAGCAAGACTAGTTGTTCGTTCAGCCTGTGTGCATTCAGAGTTATCATGTGCTAGATTTTTTTTTCCTGAACTGCATGAAGGATTTGCTCTTTACCAGAAAAAAAGAAAGAAGGAGTTAAGTCAGGACAGATTTTTATCTGCTTGTCTTTGAACAGAGCGTCAAGCGTGACAGCTAAATCTGAGTTTTTCCGTGTGTGCACACGACAGAGCAGCTGAGAGTCCTTTGGGAGAAACAGGAAAGAAAAAGTGAAAAGGAAAAAAAAAACAGAAGTTAGAACAACGTTCAGGTCTCAGACGGGAAGCAGAGGAAGCGATTGCAAAAGACGACTGTTTTTTTATATAACGTAAATCCTGATGTTTGGTGTTGCAATTTTATATTTTGTTTTAGCTCCATGTTGGATTTTTCTTGTTGGAATCCTCTTGAATTCCTGATTTTATTGCTTTTAATTTGTTTTATGTCTTACTTTTGTTTGTTATAATTATTATCATTAAGCACCTCGATCAGTCGATGACAAAAGAAGCACTATTAAATAAATCCTGCACCTGAAGTCAAGAATACCAACAACCGGCTCTAAAAATAAGGAATTATATCATAAAATTAATTGAGGACTGTATTTCAAAATGTAAATAAATCAAGTATAATTATTTGGTTTGTGAGTTCTTCACAGTAACCGTATTTTGATCCAAAAGTTCAGGAGATTATTGTTTGTACTTTCCCCTCCTGGTTTCAAATCTCCAGCTTTTGCATGAAAGTTGAGACCAACAGGTTCATCCTGATGAAGCAGACTGATAAGACTGATAAGGTCAAAAAGTAAAATGTCACGCCTTTTCATTGTGCATTACCGTACAGTCAGAGTGACGTCCTGTCAGGGTTTAAAATGAATGTTTTTACATCTTTTTATGCATCTTTTTAACTTCAATTACAGCTTCTTGAGAGTTTTCATGACAGCTTAATTTAACTGAAAGCAGCAAAAGCTACAGGGTGGAGTCGAACCTCCAGCAAGAAGTGAAAAATGCACCTTAACACCTGCACAGCTCACTGACTAACAGCAAGTGTCTCGTTTTCTTGATCCGTACGTAAACAGAAACAACGAGGAAACATTTAATGGTTTTGGAAGGAGCTACATGTGAACTATTTCTTAACAAACAACATTTAATTAAAGTACTTCTGTGCAGCTAAAGGCTGAAGCACAGACGTTCTCCTGGTTGTGTGTGTGTCATGATGTCTGCTGCTGAGTCCATGGACATGCAGCGCAGCGATGACTTGGTGTCTATTTTTGTGAGACTACACGGAGGAAATGAAAAATCAACACTGATCATGTAAACACAGTGAAACATTATACATTGATTAGATCATGTTTCAGTATCTGTTCATCCAGAAATAGCCGAGCTATGTGACTGAAGCGCTGGAGGACACGGCGTGTTGTGTGCTTGTTTTGTTTTCTGAAGTGTTTTGACCCTCAGGGCCCACCGTACAAACATCCTCCGTTCAAATCATGAATTTTACAGCTGACTCGCTCTGTAAAAAAGAGCTATAGATAGAGGTAGTAAATTATACAGTACATTAATATCCCAGTCTGGTTGTTAGGACTTTTTCCCCTCCATAGAGAAAAAGGATTAGACTGCATGAAATTATAGTTTTAGGGTGAATTTTCCTTTTAAGTTTTCATACGTGAACTCAGACCGGCCTCTCAGTAAAGAGGGAACAACCCTGTGATCATGATGCACACCATGCACGTGCAAGTGGAGAAGGCAATGTGCTTTATATTTATATTTATATCAAATCTGTTGATCAGTTATCTGCACACACACACACACACACACTGGATATAAATGTCTATCTGTGTGTCTATACGGTTTAAGCTTGTTGTATAAAATATTGCACACATAGCGTCTCAGATGCTACGCTGTGTTTATTACAGTAAAATCACGCATTTGTATGTTTGACGAGGAAGACGTGATTTTTCTGTGCAGTTTAAAGGGTTATATACAGAGTAGTTTAAAGGTGCACTACGTAGTTTTTGGGGGGACATTTTAATCAGAAGAGAAAGATCTTTATTGGTTGAGTTTTGTTTAAATTAACAAAATCTCTTTGTTTGCATGACTGAATAAACACACTGACCGTAAAGGACGACACAGTTTCATACTATTTTGCTTTGTTTATATGTGGCGGACCCTGCCACCTTTCTATCTTCAAACAGTGTCCCAGTACCTTATTTTCCTCGGAGAACAGCTTGTTTATTCACTACGTAGTGCCCATATCAAGCATTTTGGCGCTCCAGAGAAAGCAGCGTGTAATTCCAATTAAAAACCTCCAGTGATGTCACTCAGTGGCTAAGCTGCATTGTGGGTAATGTAGGCACCAGAGCATTTACACACCCAACCAATTAATCAAAGCTGTGGCGCAGGGTTGCTCACAGTTGGCTCGCCCTTTGAAAACAAAAGTTATGTTTATGCTGTTTTACTTTTTATGAGGTAAAAATGGTCCTGAAATATGTGAGATAACTAATTATTGATTATTTCTCATAACCAGAGCATGGCGGTGACGCTTTGCACCAGGAGTCAGATAATTAGGCGGTGTCAGTTAGTGTCTACACAACAATACCACACATGTGTTTGCCATTTAGCTTCAGTTTTGACCTTTGGAGGGAAAAACGTCCGGGCACCCCTGCTGCCAACGAACTTTTCGCTGCCGACCACAAAACAGACTGTGTGTCAAAAAAGGAGTGTCACAGGATTTTAAAGAGATTCACATTTACTTCTCCTCCGGACCACAAAGTAAAGATCTTGGCGATAAGGGTGTCTGGTGATCGCTACACAAGATTTGTTTAGCTGAAGGGGTGTTAAAGTAGAGCAACAACTAATTCGTCCTTGACAGAATGAGTTCAAATCAGTTTCAAAGGCCTCGACACATTCAACACCACACATACTGTGAGACTTCCTCTCCTGTAAAAGACGGCGAGTTTCTTACCTGTGGTTTGTCGCAGCTCTTCACACAGACTTACGTGGGGGAACTGCAGCAGCTGCTTCCATTTCTTACTCTTTCCTTTTCTGTTCCCGCCGCCTCCTGGAAGACAAACAGTTTGGGGTTTTAAAACCTCGAGTCCAAGGAGGATGTTTAAGTTTGGTGTCCGAAGAAAAGCAGGACAGAAACCGAGTGGTTTTAAACGTCTCCACACAGCAGCAGAGATGATAAACAACAGGCTCGTCCTGAATAATATGTAAGAAGTGACATTAATAGTCCAGTCGTCTCCATCTGGATGCTATTTTTACAGAAGAGTACAGAGGACTGATGGTGAGCTTCCTCACATGGTGCGACAACTATAACCTGGAGCTCAATATCAGCAAAACCTGTGAGCTCGTGGCGTCAAATATGGATGCTGCTGCAGATTCTAACACGTGGAGGCTTCACACACTCGTTCAACCCGACAGCACAGAAGATCTCCACAATCAGCGCAGACACACCGAAGATCAGCGTTATCAATTCAGTGTCCGACATCTCCCCTTCTGTTCCGGAGTTATGGTGTCGACTTCGGGACAGAAAAGTGTTTTTGCTGCACGTTATAATGACTCAGTGAAGCTGACCTTTGACCTCTTGGATATACATTGTCATAACTTCAGACATTTGAGCCACATTTTGTCATAGTTATTATAAGAAATCTTGAGTTATGGCATTTAATCAGTTCATTCTTAAGGGTCCGTGTCCACATAGCGTTTTTGTCTGAGCAGAAGATCACTGGTGCTCGTGAGCGCTGGGATGAAGCTGCACAAGTGTCTCTTAACAATATCTTGACAACAGGCGCTGTACGATCAACACTGGTCCTTCGTGGTTTACTGTCTGTTTGTTTTTATTTGACGCAGCGAGGAGGATGTGGGTGCATGACATAATCCTTAGGAGACAAAAATACACCCAATATTATCGCAGAGGCCGGGAAAAAGAAAAAAGGGCGTCGGTGATGTCACCAGCACCTTTTTGAAAAGTTGAGATTTTCAGCTCAAGGCCCTCGGAGCGCCAGACCTGCAACTTTACAGGTGGAAGTGCAAAGTATAGAGTCCAACCGATGTACTTATATGCTGGTTAAAGTATAAAATATCCTGCCTCCGTTACAAATCTTTGTTTTGTGTTTAGTAACCACATCTAAGAGATCGCTGTGTGTTATCTTGTCTCTGGTATAAAGCAGCATCAACTGGAAATACTCAAAATTGTACTCGACTTATTGTACTAAGTTACAATCCACCACCAACAACCTGCTCACAAAGTCACACTGTGAGGACTCTTTGGGGTGAATTAAAGCTGTTAAGTAAAGATTATGAGTTTAAAGTTATGATTTGCCTCACAGGGAATCACAGCAAGGCACTGAAAGTGTCCGCACAAGGAGAGAACATGTCGGTGTGTTCGGGTGCAGCCGCGCAGCCCTGTTTTCTTGAGAAACTGCAGAACAAAGGAGCGAACGTCACTCGAGCGATCCGAACAAAAGAGAAACCAGAGGAAGTTCCTGTCGTCTCTGCGTTCGCGCTCCGGCTGATACACTCCACAGTGATGCATTCACAGACACCGCAACACCCGAGAACAAGAGCCAACATGATGCTCGCTGTATCACGTTTAAATCTCAGTCAAGTCCATGCAAGTAGTTTTTTATAACTGTGAAATTCAAATAAATCTTCAGGTGGGTTATTTTGGGGGGGGGAGGGGGTCTGGATTACTTGGAAGTTCACACAAACTATGATGTAGGCGCTCCTTCCTCTCTCGCTATCTGTAAACGTCTCACTGAGCATCCGTCACAGTTCGTTCTTGAACATTAATCATGCCGGTGCTGTGACATATCTGCAGAGCCGACAGCCTTTAGAAATGATCCAGGATCAAACGAACAGAGAAGGAGCCGCTGATGTATGTACTGATAACACAGCGATGTTGTGAACACAGACGACGCCGGGTCTTCTGACGAGGAGAAAGTCGATACCAGGCTTCAGGATTTGCTATTCAAATACTGCCAGGCAGCTGCTACTCAGACATGCCCGAGTTAACATGAATCATTGTCATCGTACAAACAAGATGTTTTGTTGGAGTCCGGGAAACAGACGATAGCATCGGCCGCAGAATTACTGATAAGCTGACTGATGAGAGAGAAAACGAGATCCCTGATGTCCGTCCTGTGCATTAGTGGAAATGTAAATGAAGACAAATGGCACGAGAATACGACGTGTCTGTCAGTATACTGATTCCCCACAAAACGATGAACATACACAATTGGCGGTCGAAGGTGTCGTTTGGAATTTAAAGACTATTTAACCAAAAGTGTGTGACAGGATGAACTATGTGAGACACAAGTTCAGCCCAACAGGAGATTAAAAAACCACGTCACACCAGATGAAATGTCCTTACATGTTCTTTTCCTGCCAGTGTGCCTCTCAGTGTCTCTACGTGTATAATTATTAAGTATTTACACATGTAGAGACATTGAGAGATGCCCTGTGGAGTTTTTGTTCAAACAAAGAAGGTTATTTTTACATTCAGTCTTATTCAGTAAAGCACACAGTGTTTATCCTGAGGCCTGACAGACATGATGAATGTTGGGTTCTGACTAACGACGATTTTATACAGTATTATAGATTAAAGGTCCAATAAAGCAGAAAGTTATTCCCATGTCAGTTTCGATTATAAAGATTGTCTTGTTGCTATATAAATACAATTATTATAGTCATTCTTAATGCCTGTCAGCGGGCGGATGAATGCGGAGTGCTCAGGATGAATCGAGGAGTGAAGGAGCCGCTCTGTAGTCTGGTGGTGCGGCACTAAAACAAAGTCCACTTTGTTTCATCATCGTCATATTACAGTTCAACAGATTCAACAAAAAAGGAAAAAGTTTCCTGCAGTTCCTCTAAAGTTCCCATGAAGTCAGAATCGATGCTTAAATGTTTTTTATGATGTTTAAAAAGGTCCGTCTGAAGGTGTTTTTCCAAGAGCCAACTCCCTGAAAAACTATAAAACTCTCTGATGACTCATCCTGCACTCTGGGGCGTATACAAAAACACATCTCTCTAATTTGTTTCACTCATTTGGGTGAAACTGGTTCATACTTTATGAATAAAGTATTTTCTTCTGCTCTGGACAGATAGCTTAACACGTTGCTAATGTAACTGCTAACTGTTGTTAACCAGCAGCCGCCGTATGAACACCTTCAAGAACGATGGAGGCCAGTGTCAGTACGGAGGTGATTTATGGAGTTTATACCACTAGCTTTGTCGCTAAAGTGATCGCTAACTGCTGCTACTTGAAGTTGCTGTTAGCTGTTGAGCGGTCACCTCGGTGCCGTACTCCCTGTCGTCAAACTGGCCTCCGTCTTCTTGCAGGTAAAGATGGTGGACTGATGGGGGGGGACGGAGTTGAGTTTTGGATTTTGCCGTCGACTGACTGATCATTTGTTTAATCAGCTCATTTGTCAGATTGATAGTAAGTGTGTGTCCACAACCTCCACCACTATGACAAAGTGAAGCAGGGAGCAAAAACACAGCTGACTGACGCATAATTTTAACATAATCCTGCTCTCCTGATAGACGACAAGCTAAACGCCACATTCGTAACATTAACCAGTCTCTGAACGAGAGTCTTAAAGGGATATTCCGGTGTAAGTTTAATCCATGGTCTAACACCGTGAAACTGTGTTAGACTCCCTCTCGAGAGATCAAGTTAGCAGACCGCTAATTTACGGAGTTTTATCAACCTCAGAAACGACCGCGATAAAACAATACACTGCAGTAAATGGATCCAAATATAAACCGCCACCAAAAAGCCACAAATAATGCTCAGAACAGCACCAAACTTCAGCAACAGTACAAATAGGGTCTCAGCACATAGTCCGGGGCATCTAACCTCCGCTAGCTTAGCTGGATTTCTATTGGGAAGCTAAAAACAGAGTTCAACTCTCCTCCATCAGCTTCCGGGTCGGGGAAGTCCCGACACGGCGATTACGGAGTGCGGTTAGAAATGCTCAATTCTGTTCTTTTCCCTGTCCGCTCTCGATAATAACTGTTATAAACTGGCAGGTAAGACACATATGAACTCTGATTGCTTTTCCATGGAGTCATAATCATATCATCTCTACTGCACTCGGTAATCGACTCGTCCGGACTTCCCGTCAACAGGAAGCTGCTGCAGAAGAGTGGTAAATTTAGTCAGCTTTTCAGTAGAAATCCAGCTAAGCTAGCGGAGGTTAGATGCCCCGGACTATGTGCTGAGACCCTATTTGTACTGTTGCTGAAGTTTGGTGCTGTTCTGAGCATTATTTGTGGCTTTTTGGTGGTGGTTTATATTTGGATCCATTTACTGCAGTGTATTGTTGTCGTGCGGTCGTTTCTGAGGTTGATAAAACAAAAAATTAGCGGTCTGCTAACTTGATCTCACGAGAGGGAGTCTAACACAGTTTCACAGTGTGTTAGACCATGGATTAAACTTACACCGGAATATCCCTTTAATGCCTCCCCTCCCCCGTCGCGCTGCACTCCCCCCTTTCTGTCATGAAGGGTTTCTAGCACTTGGTCATGACATCTAATAAAGACTCTATGACAACAACAACAAACGCACCTCAATCCCAAAGAGTCCGGTGTTGAAACGACAAATGAGCACAAGTGCTTCTGAAATGCCAGTTATATTCTTCAGTGTTTTTTTTTCTGCACTATTTAAGGGAAAGTCAACACCATTGTAAAAAAGTTAATAAAGTGACTAAAGCTAACAGGCAGCGCCTTGTACTCGAAGGAAAACAGCAACACAACAAACATGTTTAGACATCGCTCGAAGGAGTGACAAACCCAAAATGAATCAGAGGAAAACTCAACTCAGTACCCTTTTGCGATAGACATCCAGTCATTTTAAACAAGGGGTAAACATTATGATTGTGTTGGTTATTATGCTGCCTTCAGGTCACGCGGGATTTGAAAAGGGGCGATGGGAAAAATCCCCATATTTACGACTTCTGAGTGGTCCCATTATCAGATGACTGTGTGACTGAAGAGCCAGTCATGTGAGGTTTAAAAATACTGTGCATTGACAATATGCCACTATAGACAATCAATAAGCGGTTAATTATCTTGAACTATGCTCTATTCATTCTGTATCTTTAAGTGATTGCTATTGCCGGGGCTTCCGACAGCGGGGGAACACCGGGTCAGCTGTCCCAGGCCCTGAGCCACAGGAGGGCCCAAACGGTCCTTAAAATAATCTCACATCATTAAAATAATGGTATGAGATTAAGGGCCTTTGGAGATCATCTTGTCCTGAACACAAGCAAGACTATCACCAGCAGCGGCTCTTACAGCTCGGCTGTGAACATGAATCCAGGCAGCAACTAACAATTATAACCTCCGCTGAGGAGGGCATGTTTTTGTCTGTTTGTTTGCTGGTTTCTCAGCAGGATTACACAAAAACCACTGAATGGATTTCAATGAAACTTGGATGGAGGATGAGTCTCAGCCCAGAACAGACCACATTAACTTTTGGAGCTGATCCGGATAAAGGGATGGATCCAGGAATTATTTTTCTCACTGTGTTTAACCTTTTCAGAGAGGACATTTTCATTTCATTTCATGTGGAATCTATATAAAAAAAAATTACAATTTCCTAACAAAAATTCCCAATAATAAAGTGAGCTTGGCCTTGGCGGAGGTATGCGCTCTACTGAGTGCCGTTCTGGTTTTCATTATCAACCTGCAGATTATTTTCAAACTGACGTCCTCAAATTGCGTCTTTTGTCCAACCACCAGTCTAAAAACCCAAAGACTCTTCGTTTGCCATCACAAATGATGAAGAGAGCAGGTTTAAAACTACATTTAAGTGTCTAGATTGGACAAAGTTTTATATCTTTGGTTGGAAAATGAGTAATTGATGGTATATTAATAGTTTAGACAGCAAAATCACAGCTTCTCTAATTTGAACCTGTACTTTATAAAGGTCAGGCTGTTGTACAGTTGTGTGTTTGGACAACAGCAGAAAGAAGAAATAACACTTTCTTCCTCTTAGCGAGAGATTTTAATTCACAGCGATTCAGTTACTGAGTCAGATGTCGTATCAACAGTATTATCTAACACAAGAAACACTACAAACGGGTCAGTAGTTCTACATTCAGCAGAACGAGTCGAGAGGAAAAGATCCAGCTCGAGGTGCAGGGAGCTGTTGTTCCCCCTCGTGGTTCAAACAAACGGGACAAAGAAATACATCAAGAGAAAAGTACACTCTGATAGATTTACTGGTCGGTATTTATAGGTCATCTCTGAACTGCTATGCACTTCTTCATGACGTCAGCCACATTATCCTTCATGTACATGATCTAAAGTAGGTCACAGTGGCTGCATATATAAACTTACAGCTGGAATTTTTTATACAGATGTTCAGTTGTTTAGGTCGAACAGAAGACAGAGAAATGTGGCTTTCATTAATTGACATCTTAAGCTCTGTGATAAACATATAAGCTGCATCTTTACCCAGTGCTGCTGTATCCTTGATGCTTGGAAAATGTGCACATCTGTTTGGAACAACACTGACAGAAAATAAAGATATTCATTCCTCCATTTTCCAGATGTGTTTCAGCCCTGAGTAGCTTATGCAGGCTGAACTTTCAGGCAGCGGTTACAACCTGCAACAATCAATCCCATCAGCCCTTGCCCCAGCCACTTAGCCCAACCCTTGCGCTCACACCATGGGTAGCTAGCTAATGTTAAGTTGTTATTTCTGATTTGTGCATGAGAGTTACAGATTTGGCATATGACGCCCAAAATGTCACTAAAGTCCGACAGTGAAGTTGCTGCTCCGCTAATATCAGTGCAGACTGCAAGTGTCGGAGCACAGGATGCTAATATTAGCCTTTAATGCTACGCTATAGACCTTTTTCACAGCAGCCATTATGACATGAAACAGCAGGGTAAACACAGGCGTTATCGATGATACTAATTAAGATTCTGTTCCATTCAGGTCAAACGGAAACCTTCATTAACTGTCATTAATCAAACCTGTGTTTACCTTCCACTTAATGTCAATATGGCTGCTGGGAAAAAGGTCCATTTGCCAGGTAATGAAGTGGGGTTTTTATATACCGGATGACTTCATTGACAGTGTGAAGCTGCAAACAGATTGCGAGCTCCCACGCTTTTCATTGGCAAATGGTATTTTGATAACATCTTGGTTGCCACAGTAACACGAGAGAAACCCCCACAGCCGAAGACGCCATATTGTTTACATCAAGTGATGATGTATGAGGGTCTTGAAGGGTCCTTTAGGGGTGGCAAATGGGATTCAACCCTGATGTGGCCTGACAGGTGAAAACCAGGTGGGGAAAGTAGCTATAATTTTCAGCTCCAGCACACATTGTGTCATTCTGATCAGTTCTGCTGGTCTCAATGGACACGGGTTTGAGAGTTTAATTAGAAAAATCGTGTGAAACCACTTCAACAGTTTCAGTTTGACTGTCTAAAATGACACCTGTTGCCCGTCTCATCCCCTTTCTGTCCTTCATTTCAGTGTATAATCCTGCTGTCGCTCTGTGATTTTCTGAGGTTCAAACTGTTTCCTGCAGCCGTCAACATGGGAAGTTGCCTAATGTTGCCACAACTCCACCCTAAAACTGTAACGCCATCTAAAATGCTTCTGTTCCAGATCTAGGAAATTTTTTTTCTTTTTACAGAGCTCATTTTTATCCTTAAGCAACTGTGACGAGGGGGTGGATCCAAAAACTTTTACTTTACAACTATTTGCACCAAAACTTAAGAATTTTAGAGGTAGAAATCCATGATAGAGGCGACAAAGAGACCCTTGACCAGCTAACATCCAGTACTGTCATTCATTAAACCAACGCCGCTTCATTAATGC
This sequence comes from Sparus aurata, assembly GCF_900880675.1. Lineage (NCBI taxonomy): Eukaryota > Metazoa > Chordata > Actinopteri > Spariformes > Sparidae > Sparus > Sparus aurata. The sequence goes on along the minus strand of NC_044199.1, from coordinate 31,947,106 downwards.
CCACTTATTTAAAACCTTGCACCTCCAGTTTGTAGCAGGACCGAGCCTCAGCCTGGATGAACTTGACAACATACAGTAATTAGCGCTACTTCTTTCAAAGCTGTTTAATCAGATGCGTCTGATTAACTGTCTTATACATACAAAAAACACAAGAATCTCAATGGTGACGAGCAGGGAACATACACGATTATTTACTGGCATCATCTTGCTGCATTATCACGTCACACTGCTCTGCTATTTTGTTTAACTTCCTTAAAAAAATACTCATCTTTGCATATACACAAATGTGTCTTCTGATACCTGAATGGATAAAGTCTAGTCAGTCCATCCAGCAGGAGGAGGTTCTAACCACGCTGATATAAAATGTTGTGATAAAAGAACATCTTGTCTAGTCTCCAGAGAGGTCAGAGGTCATGGCCTGCCTGCTGCTGCTGCTGCTGCTGGGAGATACGGTGCCATGCTCAAGGGCACTTCAGCTGGGCAGATGGGTGCCAACACCGAAGCTTGAGTCCTGGTCCTCATACGAGCACGTACAGATAAGCTGAATTGAGCAGATAAGCTCACAGTGAGGGATCATGACACTCATCTTCTCGTGTCCCTCTGCAGATGGCTTTAGGATTATGTTGGCAGCGAGTCACCACAACCTTTGTCTCCACTTAGGGAATAACAATAACAGAGGGCTCTGATGACGTCTGCATTGCTCACAATAAGATGTCTGTTGACAATTGATAAAACATGTTGGCATGAGTGCTATCGTGCACAGGAGCCATGGGACTGACTTGAGGGAAGTAACATTTGCCCTGCTGTGTTTGCATTGTAGACATTTTTAACCAGATCTTAGATGTCAGAACACAAGCTCCAGAATTTAAACTGCATTAGAAGTTAAAGCCATGTTAACAGGAAGGCTAAAAACACTAAAAAAAAAAAAAAAAACATAAATTGCAAGTCTGTGCACAAAGTACAAACCCCAGCAGAGCTCAGCTCAGCGGCTGTGTCTCAACATCCTGTTTCGCAAACGTCAGTGGACGATGCTGCAACATCAGCAAGGGAAACCCGATGTGTCGCTGCGGCCACATTTAGCAGTTGCAACTCCTTCCGGACATCACACACTGCCCGTTCCATGCACATCACCAAGAGACACACCAAACTTCTGTCAAGAATCTGGCAATTTTACCCGCCCTGTCGTCACGAGTGTGTCCGTACAAAACTGACTGCGTTTCACAAGTGTCTGGTAGCCACTCTTCAATTCGGCTCCACTGAGCTTTCATGAATATTAATACAAAACTATCTCTGGCTAGCTTGGCATCCTCTTATAGCGAGCCTCGCTGTGAAGGTGGTTAGCGTGTCACAACTCCGTTACAGACTGTGAGCACCGTCAACAAGGAAGGCAGAGATTTAATCGTAAAAAGAGTGTTTTGCTGACGAACTTTTCACGCCGAATTGGCCTCTCTTTGCTAAAGAGTTAACCTAAGTCTTCAAAAGGGGTACAGCGCAGATGTGAGGTCACGGATAACCCAGAAAACTTTAAATCGCTAAAGTTGAGAGTGGAGTTTGGTGCGTCGTTCTGTCCACTCGAGAGAACGGCTCGTATTTTTTGGTAATATCCTGTTTGCCGTTGAACTGCATCATGAAAAGATTTGATCACCGGCCAAGAGGAAGTGCAGTAACTGTTTATAACACCCATGTCCGGGGCATCCCTTCATCCGTGGGACCGCAGCTGTGTCGGTGAGGGTACCGGGAGAGGGGAGCTGTCAGAGCGCCATCTCCATCCTTACCTTCCCGTGCTTTGAGCAGCACCGTGTTGGCTACGATGTTCTCCAGCTCCATGTTGATGCTGTCTGGGGTCACAGCCGCGGCAGCAGACGGAGCTCCAGGTTCCCCAACCGGTGGCTTCAAGCTCAGTTTATCCTCTCTAAACACCGACCACCACCACCTCCCACCGCCCGGCCGAGGAGGAGAAAATCTGCCCTCCGCTTCTGCTTACAGTCCTGTCCGGTAACAGCCCGCACTCCTCCTCCTCTCCTCTTTCTCCTCCTCCTCCTCCTCCTCCCTCCATCTCTCCGCCCTGAAGCTTGTTGTCAGAGACGAGGAAGAAGCACAGACGTCTCACTCTGGTTCGAAACGGCCGGATATGAAACAAAGAGCTTGATATCACAGACAGACCTCTCACTCTGCTGCATTGTTTTTAAGCTAGCTAAGTTAGCTCCATGGTGAATGTTGCTAAAAAGCTAAAACATATTTAAAATGTGAAAGATGTGCTTGGTAGAAGGCTAATTATATTCTCAGTATTTTAACAGTGTCAATTGAATATTAGCATCTCATTGCCTCATATAGCTAGGCTAGCTCTAGCTGCTAAATGCTAATACAAATTGTCAAAAAAAAAAAAAAAAGACATGTATTCCAAATGTTGGGCAGTATCCTACAGTGGAAGATAACCATTTACTTTTGTATAGGTGTTTTTTTTCTTGACTTTGTTGGAAAAAGGTCTCATAAAATAGACTAAACAAAACTCAAGGGCAACTTTGTAGCGTTCCCACGGCTGTAACGTGAGATAACTGAGGTTTTTAACTGTGAAATGTGGATTAAAACAACTGAAAAAGCTAGTAAAGCTTTAATTTGAATGTATTTCATCCACCCCAACTGTCATCTTTAACAATATGAAATTGTTGCTACAGCCATGTCATTGTTGGACGCTATGCCAGTTCATTTATTCTAGTTAAGAGGGCTGTCGTTCCCACAGGTTTTATAGAGCATCTGTATTTTTAGACAAATTAAAAGGGTTTATTCTGTGCGGTTACCATTTTGGGACACGTCAGGCTCAGTTCCACTGTTAGACTTCCCTGCTCCATCAGTATAAACTAAAAATGCTTGAGAAAAATAAGCTAAAAGTAGCGCGTTATCCACTATCATAGTTAAATATGAGCCACCATAGCTGGATACAGCTTTAATATTGCCAAAACCAACTGTTTTTTTGCTTTTGCAAATCTCCTTAATTGGTCTTATCATTGTTTGTTTGTTTGTTTCTCACATTTTAAAGACAAAATATTATTTTCCTAGAAAACATATATAACTTTATTTTGCTATAAAGTTACATTGGGATCAAACTGAGACCTAGCTAAGAACAGCATAGAATACATTATAACAAAAAAACATCATGTTAAATCACAATAGCAATAAGTACAATTAATAAACATTTCACACTATATAGAAAAGGCAACCAAGACTTGAGGGTCTCAAGTTTAAGTCTGGTCTGCAGATCATTGTAGGACTAAGGACATTTAATTTTGCACTATATCGTGTAAATATGTATATACGTCTATTCTATTCTTTTTCTTTCCTTTTTAATCATATTGTTTATTTTTGCTATTGGTTTTTGTTCTGTAATATTCTGTCACTGCTGGGACAAACAAATTTCCCCGTCTGATTCTGATTCTGATGGCAGAACAGGATGGATTTATAATCCTCCGATCTAACAAACATGAAGCCATTTGTGTGACCTGAGATGATGTTTTATGAATAACAAACCTTTTATCTTAATTCATACCAGTGTTGTAGGCTACACAAACGCTAAGTGATACAGGAAGTCTAGGTTGGATAAGGCTGTAAACAGAAACACCAAAATCTATTTGCGTCAGAAAGAGGCCAGCAACAAAGAGTTTTCTTGATGCCATGGAAAAACAGGACTTTTTTTGCATGTGGCAGAAGTACATGACTGTATCATCTGCACACAGATGGTACTTGCAGAGTTTGCAGTTGTCCCAATCGTTGTTGATATAGATTACAAAGGGCAAGGGTCCCAAAACGAAACCTTGTGGAACACCTTTCATAACTGTAACTGGACCGGACTGGGCGTGAGTGCAATACTTGTAGGGAGTTACTGGTTGATTTTCAGAAACATTTCAAACGTTACAATGAAATTATGATTTATGACTCCTGGTGATGTGATCCATATATGTCCAGTAAACAAATTATATATTTCTGTTCATCAATAATAACAATTATTCCACAGATTTTCTGATGTTGATATTTTAATAGCTCCCAAGAGAGTTTTGAGGTTGGCTGTAAACATAGGAGGTTTGAATCTACGGACCCTGACCTCCATGATTGTCTGATTTACTGATTAATTAAGTACCAATTATCTGACCAATAAAGACGTCCAATGACAACGACATAATGCAGATCACAACATTTAGATCAAAGACAATCTGAATGATATGTAATTCCTCTTCTGGTCCATAAATGCTGTGATATCTCTGGATGTTTCATACAGAGTTAATGCTCTGTTACAAATCCAGAGATCAATACATTACTGACTCAGAGCTGCAGCTCTTTGTGGCTCATCTCTCGTTTTGCAGAAAGTGGATTTCCCTGCACGGATCAATGAAAGCTCCACGGTGCATTAAAGGTGCATTAAGAGAGACGTTCATTGTTTTTGCTGCGCAGATTGACGACAGCAGCTCATATCAGGCGGAGGGTTAATAGAGTTATTGATCAGTATCTGTCCTTCAGTGATGGCCTCTCCTGGAAACTCACTCTTCGGACCAAACTTTCACCTGGAGATAATCCTCCGTCAGAGTCTTCAGCTGAACTAAACTTTTCAGAGCTACAACAGCTGACATGCCTACCCAAACCAGGAAGAACTGAACACCGTTATTGATCATAAACAAGTAAACAACACTTACTGTAACATCCTGTTTTGAAAAAGGGTGTGTAATATGGGATGAAATCCATCAATGGACCAAAAGTATGATACATATGGATGTTAAGTTGGTGCTGAAGATTAGCTTGTTAGCTGGATGTTAAAACAGAAAAATGTAAAAGACTGATCATATTTTTAAAGAAGAAGGCTCAAAATACTTGAAGTGAAGGAAATTTGTAGCTTTAAAAAGTGTGCTATATGGAGCCTTTTTTTGTTGATCTAGCATCAAAGGAATTGATAACATATGTGTTACTGAGTTAACTCTTTGTGGTCCTTTGCAAACTTGGATGTGTAATACTTTTTCCATTTTATGAGCTCATGATAAAGGGCACTTAGTGTTCAGGTTAACATTTTACAATCAGCTTATTACTTTATTTCAGGTCATCATAATAACACAGCGTAACGGTATCAACACCAGAATATATTGTAAGTTGAATCAGCTACAGACCTTTAAAAGGATATTTTATATATACGTGAAGTCTTTTCCATCAGTAATTAGCAGGAAAAATCATTATCAATCTACATATTACTATAGTAGCTATAGTGGCTGAAATGGAAACAAGAACTGAATTGACTGGAGATGATTTTGCTGCCTATAGATGAAGTTCAGCAAAGAAAAATATCATGAATAAAATAATATGTTGAATTTAGTATCAGAAATGGAGAGAATATCCTCAAAGTGAAAATAAAGAAGGGCTGAAATGTGCTTCGGACGACCTCTGGAGATCTCTTAGATCTGAAATACGCATTTATACCTTTACCTGTAATTTAATTGATACTGGCTGTGGTATTTATTTTATTCTGTCTGTCTGAATATAATCCCAACTGAGGTGAGCAACCTGAGTCTGCCGCCTGTCAGATATACTTTTGACCCAGACTGACATCTAGAGGACAGAAGCAGCAGCTGCAAGTGTTTCCATCTCGACTCAGCACCTCCTCATCTAATCACAGGGAGTCAAAGTGTGTCAACCTCACAGAAATGATTCACTTTTCTCAGCTTTGTTCAGTTCCAGTTTTCAAGCACTTACATTTCAGCATCTCATCTTATCTTTCATCGTATCTGCGCTGTTTGTCTCAATAAATACTGTTACTAATGATGTTATGATGTTTCCAGTTGTTAGGATGTGCTTCATGAACCATTAATGTTAATGGACTATTCATTACTTGTATAACAGCTTATTAATAATATATAATGGACTCCCTGGTCATCAGCATGACTCTCAAACAGTTCAGTACTGTTGAGCCTGATGGTGGATGGTTGACTCTGACTCAGCGGTTTGAAAAGATTGTTGGCGTGATGTTCACATTCTGAACTCACTTTCATGGCCGGGCCGTCAGAACCTCTGGCCAGAAGGTAACACTGACTACAAACCATTCAGGTAAAGGCAAGTTTATTCATGTTTCAACAACTAGGCAATTCAAAGTGTTTTACACACAAAAAAGCATTAAGATAAGCACATTTGCAAACAAAATCAGCACAAGTTGCTCCTTAAATAAAGAAACAAATTATTTTTTTCTGATGAAACAGATCAGAAATATGAAGAAACAGTACAATATAACATTTTTGAATATATTACAACTTTTTCTGGCCTTTTTCTGCGAGCTAAGATTTGGAACAGACCTCAAGTTTTATAGGAGTTTGTGTTGATTAAGCAGATAATCATTTAGTTCTGCCATCTATGCTATACTTCATCACATTTAAATAACAATGACGTGAAATTAAAACATATGGCTTTTTACATTTCTTTGATTATTTTCGTTATTGTCTATTTTATTATAGATGACACATTTGACTTTTTCTACATTGGCCCTGTGTTTGTTTCAAGTGAATAGCAATGTCCAAGCATGTTGCAAGTGTGCAAGTGTGTTCAGCACATATAAATAAATATATTTATATATAATATGTTATATATGAATTGTACATATAGTATATTGAATTTACAGGATTCAGGACTGGAAGTAAATTCATTTTGATAAATGAAATTACTGAGTTGTGGAGAAGGGGTAGGATTAAATTAGTGTATAATTATATATACTGCTTTTTGTGCATGTCAGTGCTTGTAAATTTAACTTTTTGTTTTGTTTTGTTTTGTTTTCACATCTGAAATAAATTCGCATTCATTCAGTTCGAATATAAATGTATTTTATTTGTTTTTTATCATTACTATTTATTATTTCACCCTCAGATCATTATTAATACAATTTTTATTATTATTTACTTTAAAAAAATGAGAACCGAAAAGTCGAAGTTGAAAACTGGGCGTGGCCTCTGGTCACATGACCGGAACAAAACAACACGTACTTCCGGTTCGTTCCCCCTGCACGTTGCTGGTTTTTCCTGCTCCGCACCAACAAACCTCCTCTGTGCTGTAAAGACAGGAGAAAAACACAAACATGCCGAAAGCCAAGAGGTCAGGGAAGAGCAAGAAGTTCGACTACAACCAGGACCGGAAGAAGCTGAAGAAGAAGTTCATTAAGAAAGCCAACCCGAGGATAGAGAAGTAAGTGTTAGCATGTGAGCTAATGTTAGCTAACTGTGAGGCATGTTGACACCATGTGAGAAGATTCACTATCTGACCGGTGTGTAGTTCATTTAAAGCCTTAATGGTGGAAGAAGTCATCGGATACTTGATTCTACTGTCAGTAGAAATACACCAGACAGAAAATATTCACTGACGAGTAAAAGTCACACGATTCATTTGGGTAATTAGGTTGTGATTTAATTTAACACCTTACAGAAGCAGTTACATTGGTTTAAAGAGTAAAAGTGCTGAACATGAAGCCCCGGATGTTGCTTAAACTTCTCATTCTGCTCTCACATTTATGATTTAATCTTTAGATAATATACATTGTGGCTTATTTTAGCATCCATCTGTCCCATAACTTAATAAATCATGGGCATTGAAATCAGAGATTAATGGGAGACTGTTACTGGTTTGTGTGCAGAATGTAGGCTGTTAAATAAGATATTTGTGCACCACCAGTGATATGGTTCTGTTACTGATGAATCTTGCCAATTCTCTGGTGGATTTGTGTTTAAAACTACAGTAGAGAATTTCTAGTGGTGGCAAATTTAACCAACACACAAGAGTTTTTTGGTTCTTTTGCTCAGGAAGTTCTGCTGACAACATTTTGTGTCCTCTCTCTCAGTACACAGATCCGAAATGCGTGGGACAACAAGAAGTCCATGGCCAGGAACCTGCAGGAGATGGGTCTGGCTTTCGATCCGAACCGAACGGTGCCAATAGCGAAGAGCAGAGTGAGTGGCTGCTGTGGTTCTGATCCAAGTTCCCTGTAGTTTTATTACATTTCTTCAGAGCACACATCCGTCTGAACAGATTGCAGGCTGTATCAGAGCTGAAGTTACACACTTTTTAATGTATTTATTTTATCAGCGATCTAATTAAAAGACTCACTGATTCCAGTAATCACAAAAATGCAGGTTATTGGATCCATCTACTACCAAGTTGTAAAGTTAATATCAGATACTTTTTTACCCAAGTACTCTTTATATAAGTTATATTTTATCACAATATCTTCAGTAATTCATACAACACTGCCGAGGTAACTTAACAAAACAATACTTTATCATAAACACCAGTGCTCAAGTTTCTTCGTCCTTACAGTGGAGCAAAAAACACAAAGTCATAGTTTGTGATTGAGTATTATGTAGTTACCATATTCACAAGGTAATAAAACATTTCAGTGTTTCTTTGCTAGAGCAGAGAAATCATAATAAAATAGACGAGAGGTGTCACTCCATGTTATTTGTTATTTATCATATGTTGGACTGTTGTATTTGTTAAGGTCAACACATTGTTGGGATTAGGGTTAAAGATTTCAGATTTTAACAACGAAGACCATCCTTCAGTGATTAAACAATAAAATACATGAATTCGGTGTGTTACAAAGTTCAGTTTCTCAGATCTGTCCAGAGTGAACCCTCTTCCCAAACAAATTGATACAAGATCGCTGACAACAAAAATAAACCCACCATCTTTGACGCTGTCAGAGTTTCCTCCGGTACCAGTCAGCTGATGGCCTTCATGCACACAGAACTTGGAGAATCGTCAGTCCTGCTTTTGGTTTTTCGATTATTTAAACTGAAAGCTCATTTCAATAGATATCCAATTTAGAATGAGTAATATGACTTCTCTAAAATCAACTCTGTTCGACCTTTCTTTAATATTTGTATTATCGTCAGGTTTAAATAACATTGTCACGTCTTGTTTTGTTTCATTCTCACTTGCAGGATGTTTTTTTTAGTGAATGAAGTGAAAATATTTTACTGTCACATCTTTTTTGTAACAGAAACTTTGTCTTAAACCACCTTCACTGTTCACTTTGCGTCCTTTTGACTAAAACTAAAGTGCGACTGCGTGACCGACCTGCAGCTTCTTCCTCATCTGCAGCCTTAATTACGTCCTTTAGAGCTGCTCGTCTGAAAAAATGCCGACCCCATTTACTGCGCAGGCAGCCAGTGTGAAGGAATTCATTTATCAAACGCATCGACAGGACTGAAATCAGGTCAATCAGAGACTCATTAAGGAGGTTTCTGTGCATTTTGGATGACTCGCTAAGCTGCACTGTGAACACGTCTGATATTAACTGGATACTGTCACTTCTTTCTGTTTTTATTAATGACCCAGTGTTGTATTTTTGCTCTTCTGTCACGGTGTGAACTTTGAGCAGATGATCACTTTGATCTGAAGCTCCAGCGGATAGAATTATTTCCATCACGTTCAGCTGCTAAATAATTAACGTACATGAGAAACACTGGATGTTAGACGAGATGGAGCTTAATTTATCCAGAGGGAAAATGTTGTGGTGGTAAAATAGAAGGAGTACAAACATATCAAATCTACGCCAATAAAGGTGGGAGTATTTAAATAACAATAACTGTGTTGAGCACTCCCACAGTGTCAGCCGCTCAGGTACTGATGAGCTGCTACAGCAATTATTCAGGAGTTTGGTGAATCCAACACTCTGCTGCAGTGGTTGTCGTCTTTTGATGACAAGTTATTCACACATTTGGCTGAGTGGAATTTAATTATCCTCGCGGTCGTTTTGAAGAACATCAAAAGAAACTTCAAAGACCTCATCAGCACCAGAGACGGCCTGTCAGTACGTCTCGGCTAACATGATGTTTTTATGTGTAATCTGAAGCCTGATAAATGTTTAAGCGTTTAATAAGTTGGATCAATATCCAACAACTGAGTTATTAAAGTAGACCCTATAAAAAGTGTCCTTAAAGCCATCAGTTAGTTTACAGGAAAGCGGTCGGCGACGGTTAAAGACCATTATTACAATCGCTCTGACAGTGATCCCAGCGATATCGCTCCCCGCTGTCGTTGTTGTCATAGCGACGACGTAAACTCCATCACACACTGGAGTCAGACAGATTTTGAAATCATCTATTTATAGTTTTTGGTGTAGTTATCGCTCTTGGCCCTTAACAGGTAATCGTGTGCAGCTCGATCATTCAACATGTATTTTTTGTGCCAAATGTGAGCTGGATCATTGTCAGTCTTTCTCTGATCAATACACTTGATTGGATCAGTAGGTGAACAATTGTGTTGAGATGATGAAACCAGAACCAGATCGAGGTCCAGATTTGAAAACATCTGTATTTCTGTCCTGTAGTCTTCGTTTGTGCCAGCAGGGGGCAACAGAGTGTTGATTATGATGCTTCAACAGTGAAACTAGAAGAAAACTCCTGAAAACAAACTTCAGTTTAAGAGTCATTAAAAGAGTAAAACTGTGATTTGAAGTTTTTTTTTTTACTTTTTTGAAGCTCTGTTTATGTTTTTGTTGTTTCCGGTCTGCTGCTGTTACACTTTTACTCTGAGATTAATTAGTTGCGTCTTGTTTTTCCAGCTGCCTGATACAGACTTTAATTTTGTTAACTTGTGTCAGCGGGAGAACCACAAACAATTAATCTTTGCTTCCTCTGGGTTCATCAGCTCAGACGTTTCACTCGGGGATTAATTAAATTCATAAAAGAAGAAGATGCGACATGTTAACTGTCAAACACACTGTGTCGTGACCACCATTGTTCTTCTTCATGTGTTTCTGTTCGTCTTGTAGCTCCTGGGTGAAGACAGAGAGACTAAAGCTCCGGCCAGAATAGTGACCAAGCCCTACCTCCTCAACCGTAAGTCATCATGTAAAGTAACGTCTCATTTATTTTTTCTCCAGCTTTTGCTATTTTGTTTTGTACGACAGAGGCCGGGCTGAAAAGTGCCCGATCACACGAACAAATAGCACGACAGAAACTGTCCTCACTTTCCTGCACAGTAGATTGCTTTGGAAGCGTTTGTGTTCCTGTGACTACATGCGCTGATTACTGACGCCTCAGTGATTCAAACTGTCGAAGGGAGAAATGCAAAACTTTCTGTGGAAGCTGTCGAGGCAGGTGACTGCATATGATCAGTTCAAAACTTTAGTTTCCACATTTTTATCATGCCTTCATTTGTAGACGATGTTGATTTGATTTTATTCTTAAAACTGCAAAAATAAACCACTAAAATAAGTTAAAGATATTTGTGAATGTGCACAAAGAGCCGTAGTCGTGTAGTTTCATCATTTTGAAAAGTAAATTGATAAATGACGGATCATGGAAAACAGCTGACCAGTCCTGGAAAATCTTGCTGTCCTGAAACATTATTTAAACTCCCCAAAACTACACTGTCCAGTAAAGCTTGAGCAGTATATTGTATAATGTAAAAATGTAGATTTTTCTGAAAAGGAACCTAGTTAGATTGATGAAAGCAAAACTTCCTGCAGCCCTCAGTTCCTGGTGTTCAGGCAGCGATGGATAATACTCTGTAAATCATGAGAGAAAAAGGCCACGGGGATATAGATTGATTAATTAAGAAGCGTATAGGTCCCTGTCTGTCCTATCAGCTAGATCGTGACTGAAAAAGATCTGAGAGAAACGAGTGGGAACTCTGAAGAGAGATGATTTAAAATCCGGAAAGTTAAAACAGCAACAATCCTTTTATCTTGCGCCGCAGTATCGTCAGGTAAAAACAGAAGGACAGACTCCATTATTCTCTTTATGAAGTAAGACGTGTCAGAAAATGTTTACATTCACGTCTGAGATGATCAGTCGCAGCTCGTCTGTCGGAGGAGGACGAGTTTTGTGGCTCTCTTGTTTTAACGAGCTTGTGTTTTTGCCTCTGACGCTCCCACTGCGACAACACAGCAGTCTTTGATGAATTAAATGAGGTTGGGTTTTTTGTGTTTTTTGGACACTTGAGGGCTTGAAAGACAAAGTCGGCTTTATTCTGCATTTTTGTTATTGTCAACAAATTCTATGAAAATATCAAAGCCACCAGTTCGACTGGTGGCTTTGATATTTTCATAGAATTTGTTGACAATAACAAAAAAAAGTCCTTCCTACTGTAGACGTGCATCTGTGATATACTTTCATGTCGTACTGATTAACTGCGACATGATTCAACATGACAATTAAAGTTCTGTACGCGATACGACTATTAAAATCAAGATGACACGTTTGTGAAAATGCATCATTCTGCACGTTGACCCTCAATCGTCAGGGAGAAAAACACAATCTGAGCCGAGAAACTCTCAAACAAACAGTTTATAGTCTTTATTTTGCAGTTCTTGAAAGGGCAAATTCAAGCTCCGCCGCTAAAGTCTTCGTGAAAGCTCAGTGTGACGTTACTTTGTGGTTCTTTTCCCTCACGCTCACTTCGTTTGTCGTCTCCCGAGGATCCTTTCACTTGATTCAGCGGCCTCATAAGAGCAATTTGAGCCTCTTCACTTTAACAGCATGATTTTGTTTCCGTGCACAGTTTGATAGAAGATCAGCGCAGTCGGCCTTCGGCGCCGAACGACTCTTATTCCTCCGCTTACACCACCGGTAGTTTTTACACCGAGTCGAGTGTTTCATGTTTCATAAGCTGACAGGGTTTTGCACATTTTCTTCCAGTTACTTTCATTTGTATGCCCTTGTATTCTCGTGTAGGAAGATAAAGGGCATAATAAATCTTTTTTTCTGCCGCCCAGCTGTGTTTCACATCCTGATAAGTGTGTTTGTGTGTTTTGGAACAGAGCTGGAGGAGGAGGCCAACCGTCCAGAGAAAGACACCAAGACGTTATCTGCCGACCTGATCGAGTACGTCCAGTACATGGTCCGAGAGCACAAAGACAACTACAAGGTGAGAGCGTCAGCTAAAGCCTGAAAGACATTCATGGTGTTTCTGAGTTGGTCAGGCTAAAAGTGAGAGGAAGAGGAGTTCAGATCCTGCCAACGTTTCACTCCTACACACACCTGCCTACAGAGAAGGCTTTCAGTCGCTGGGAAATAAATCGATTGGTTGAGAATTAGATCGATCAGACCCATGTCCTTGGAACTTAGTGCAAAGCCTGGAAACAAGGTGCAGATTTGTAAGAAGAACTAGAAGATACAGAATACAGAGATGGCACATTTTCAGAGCCCTATAAAATCTGTTTTATTTTTTCCCAAATTCCGTTTTTTCCATTTAAATTTTGGGAATCCAGTTTTTTTTTTAACCTTTTACTCTTATTTTACTACTAAAACAGTGTTTCTTTAATGTAAATGACAAGATGTACACAAATTAGATAGAAATTACCTTAAATTTATTGAGGTGACAAACACATTTCCTCAATACTGCATACAGTAGTATATTTTGTGTTTTTATGGGTTTAATTTGGGTTTCATTGAATAAAAACATGGTCAGCTCTCAGGCAGATCCAGTAAATGTTTGCATACCAAAATTGTTCTGAAAATTTAAGTTGTAAATATTCAAAAAATTAGCAAAGATGACCAACAAAATGAGAAATTATACTTGTGACGTTATGTCAATAACACGCTAACCAGCTAGCAGTGAAACAGCAACCCTCCCCCCGTCCTCTGAGCTCCCAGCCCAGGCAGAGTCAGCTAACAGGGCTGTGGCTAACGGGGCTAGCTAGCTAACAGCAGCTACCGTTAGCAGCAGTTAGCAGTCACTCTGGTGATATGCTGATAATATGAATCGGACAGGTGGCTAACTCTCTCGCATTACAACTTTGATTATGATTTCTCAGGTCAGCTTCTTTGCAAAACAACAGTTCACCTGACACATACAAGTCGTTCGGGAACTTTTTAATGTCGAGTCTCTCAGTTTTTTCGCAGACGGAGCCGTGGGCAGCCGCTTCGCCATGCTTACATTGTTTTGACGGGAGGGTGGGGGGGGGGACTTGTTGTGCCACACAGATTTACTTCCCTCCGTGCAATTTTCCTCAGACATACGTTGCTCTTCCACACGAAAACAGCATTTCAGTGAATTTATGTCAAATTCCGCGATATTCCGCGTTTAACAATAGATTCCGTTTTAATCGGATCGAAATCATAGGGCCCTACATTTTCAGTCCAATTAGGAGACGGAAGGCAAAAAGTGTTCTCGCTTCATGTTTTACTTCCTGACTCTGTGCAAGGAACCTAAAATAAAACGTCATCGAATCTTCACTTGGTGCCGGACTGGTGAATGCTGTACTTAAAATGATTAAACTGCCCTCTGGTGTTTGTTCATTGATTGTCTGGATGCATATTCAGAAGTCATACTGCGTAGATGTGTTTGAAGAGCAGCAGCAGGCAGCTCAGGAAGGACTGCAACAGCCAAAGAGGGCGGTGTGTTTACTGGGGAAACTTCAGGTCACAATCCCCGGTACAGACAGAAAATATGATCCTTCTGAAAGGGCCAATCACTGCACTACTATGTGCACTTACATTTCTGGGAGGTGCACGTCGAAGGCTGCGACGTAGCGTATGCATCTACGCAGAGTTTCAGCGCAGAAGCTTAAATCAGGATTCTGAGTGAGAAGTTCAAATCCTGCCAGCTCTTCACTCCTCCACACTCCTGAACCTTCAGGCCGCCGTGTTCCACCTACAGAGAGAGCTTTTAGGTGCATTTAAATGATTTAAAAGGGGACTCCTCTGAAGCATACGCGTGAGTAAATGATTGATCGAGTCAAGCTTGAACTACATACATGGAAAAAAACTTAATGAAGCAGAAGGAGGATAAATGGCTTCCAGTCAGCTGTGGGTGGAGAGCAGTCGTCACCTGGATGATGTTCGTTTGAAACCTAATCAGAACTCCTGGCTGCGCTTTTTAAACGAGGCGTCAAGGTTTGATGAGAAAAGTTTCCATGATGGTGCGTTCAAGGACACTCTGAGTCCTTGGCAGACAGCCCTCGTACATCAGACATCAGGCGCTTTCTTTGTAGCATCGCAGACGTGCTCAGTGTCTGTGGAGGAAACTTAATTTGTCAGTTGAATATGTTTATTGTGTGCGCAGCCGATGATAACGGCGTCCTTCCTCCGTTTGAAAAGGACAAATAAGGTCTCGTCTCCGTGTTGTTGTCGCCTCTCACAGCTGCTGTTTCTCGTGACTTCAGATTGAAGGGACGCGCTGGTGTGTTTAAGTTTTCATTCATTCTTCAGAGTGGCGAGTCGCAGAAGTTTAAATTACTTGAGCTTTTTATCAGTAAAGTGCCTCATTCAAATGGATTTGCAACAGTTGCTTTGAATGGGACTGAGTCATCATCACTGGGAGCTCTGCCAAGTCAGAGCCAGTCAATAACAGAGGATAGTGTGTGCAATGAAATATTTCAATAGAAAATATTTCATCCTTGACTTTCAATTCTGAAAAGCTGAGTCAGACACCTGCAGGAAGCAATCACAGAGCGGACCTCTGGAAGTGTGTCGTGATCGACACGTCACACTCATGATGTTCCTCCAGCTCTACCTGCGCTCCAAGCAGGATGACTTCAAATGAAAAAAATTGTCTTTTAAATAAGCCGGAACATTAAAGGGATATTCCGGTGTAAGTTTAATCCATGGTCTAAATCACTGTGAAACTGTGTTAGACTCCCTCTCGAGAGATCAAGTTAGCAGACCGCTAATTTACGGAGTTTTATCAACCTCAGAAACGACCGCACAACAACAATACACTGCAGTAAATGGATCCAAATATAAACCGCCACCAAAAAGCCACAAATAATGCTCAGAACAGCACCAAACTTCAGCAACAGTACAAATAGGGTCTCAGCACATAGTCCGGGGCATCTAACCTCCGCTAGCTTAGCTATTAGTTATTTTCAGCGAGAGTCAATCGGTGGGTGTTTTGCGTCACTACTGATCAATATGTCATCCAAGCAGTGTTTGTTTCCCAGCATTTTCTGACCATAAACCTTGCCGGGCTGCTTGCTGTGACGGTTCTGTTTCTGTCTCAGTTTGCAGAAACGGTCACAAACCGAGCAAAATGTTTCTAGTTTGGACCGAACCGACCGTCCTGTTCTTTACTGTCCCTGCAGGCGATGGCCAGAGACGAGAAGAACTATTACCAGGACACACCCAAACAGATCAAGAGGAAAATCAACGAGTACAAGCGCTGCCACCCGGACCACTTCAACAGCTTCATGGACTCGCTGGCCGCTCCGGAGCCGATGGTCAAGTAGAGAGATCGTCGAGCCTCTTCTGGACTTTGTGTTGTTCTCTGTGTCAGGATGAGATGGACCTGATTCTGGAGAGACTGTCAGTATGAGGACAGCAGAATCAGAATCAGAATCACAGCGACGGGAAGCACTGCGTCTCGTCACGGACCTTTCAGACGCTGCTGGACATTTCTCTTGTTCCTCTCCTCCCTGTCAACACTTCCTGTTTGTATTCTGTGTCAGAGATATTGTCCTGATCTTGCTGCCAACTGTCTTCTGTGTTCTGAATGGCAAACATGTATTTTTTAAATATAAGTATGATTGAAACAGCCTGAAGCTCGTCTGGCGGATGTTTTTCTTTCTCCAGGATGAAAATATTCTCGCAGAGACGCACTGCAGAGTTTGATCAGCGCACAGTCTCTCAGGACGTGTTTCAGATCTTAACTTAAACCAGAATACATTGATGATGATGATGATGATGATCTATATGAGAGGAGTCTGACTGCAGTTCCATGTTTTTAAACTGCACTGGAGTTTAAACATGTAAAAAAACTCACTTCATAACAGATAACCAGTTGTCAAAGATTAGATCGACACGGTTCTGGTCGTATTCTGAGAGCAAGAAACCAAATTACTTCCACTGAATGGAAACATTGTGCTTTTATTTTTAAAATGTTTTGCTTCATTTTGACCATAAAACAAAAGTAGGCCGTGCGGTACAAGAAGAAGCCTTTCTATTCTTGTGATTCGGTTCAAATCAAGCCTGAATGAATGTCTGGCACCTCAACAATGGAACTTCTGGCTGTTTCATTGCATAAAACTCCCAAGAAAAGTTGTCTTGTCTTATCCCCAGATGTTCAGTAAATCTATTTCAGTATCATATTTAGTCCTGCACGTAGTACTCTGTGAAGCAGTGTCAGAAAACCGCAATCCCAAGTGCTTTTTCATGCTTTATCTTCTGTCAAAATACTGAACCATCTGTTAGAAAAACACCATCAACCCTTCTGATGGCCTCGACAAAATAAAGAGGTTACTGTTCTTCAACCTCTGTGACTCTCTGTGTTACTGACGCTGAGCAACAGCAGCTCAAACACACTGGAAATAAAACAAAACTACACTTTGAGAGCAGCCGGATGAAGTCCAGGATCAAAGTAGATGGAAAAACAACTAAAGATGAGTCTAACAGTGTTTTCTGTCCATTTGTCGAGACTCCAGAAAGACACCTAGGTCTTTGTAGGAATGTGATGCCATTTCTTTTTGTTTATTTTAGTTACTGATGATTAGCAGAGTTCGCAGTCTGTGTGACTAAATGTACTGACTGGTTTAGTTTGTTGGACCCACCAGGTCTTTATCTGGACACCAGGGTCACTGTGCTGCATGTTGTGTTTTTGGACTTCCAGATGATGTAGAAGGTCGAGATGTTCAGTCTTGTGTTGGTTTGTTTTGTATGCGTTCTTTGCACACGAACATTTCAACCTATTTATGACGACTGAACATGAACTACATGTCATACATCCCGAGGACAGGCCCGTCTAATGCAGGAGGGTAAACTAACCAAGATGGCAGCTTAAGGCTGACCTATTGATTGACACCTCAACTGACCAGTTAGGGGCTCGTACGCCCGTCCTGTGGCCTGCAACAGCCAATGATTGACTTTATAGACGGGACACACAGTCGTTGTTCCGTCCCCTTCTCATGTAGCCAATGAGACTTCATATCAGTGAATATATAGTTTAATAATTACAGATTTATGCAATTTTCTATTTGTATAGGCTGTTTTTCCACTTAAGAATTTGTTTTTGAGCATTTTATACGTGCGAAATAAGGAAATATGGAGCTATAAGGAGTTTTTGCTCCTGTTAAACTCATGCAGGGGTATTTTGAAGAAACAAAAAAGGCATTTTTTCTAGTTTAAAGTCTTAAAGGGATATTCCGGTGTAAGTTTAATCCATGGTCCAAATCACTGTGAAACTGTGTTAGACTCCCTCTCGAGAGATCAAGTTAGCAGACCGCTAATTTACGGAGTTTTATCAACCTCAGAAACGACCGCACGACAACAATACACTGCAGTAAATGGATCCAAATATAAACCGCCACCAAAAAGCCACAAATAATGCTCAGAACAGCACCAAACTTCAGCAACAGTACAAATAGGGTCTCAGCACATAGTCCGGGGCATCTAACCTCCGCTAGCTTAGCTAGGATTCTATTGGGAAGCTAAAAACAGAGTTCAACTCTCCTCCATCAGCTTCCAGGGTCGGGGAAGTCCCGACGCGACGATTACCGAGTGTGGTTAGAAATGCTCAATTCCGTTCTTTTCCCTGTCCGCTCTCGATAATAACTGTTATAAACTGGCAGGTAAGACACATATGAACTTTGATTGCTTTTCCATGGAGTCATAATCATACATTTTCATCCATGAGCCGCGGAACTCTACTGCACTCGGTAATCGACTCGTCGGGACTTCCCGTCAACAGGAAGCTGCTGCAGAAGAGTGGTAAATTTAGTCAGCTTTTCAGTAGAAATCCAGCTAAGCTAGCGGAGGTTAGATGCTCCGGACTATGTGCTGAGACCCTATTTGTACTGTTGCTGAAGTTTGGTGCTGTTCTGAGCATTATTTGAGGCTTTTTGGTTGCGGTTTATATTTGGATCCATTTACTGCAGTGTATTGTTGTCGTGCGGTCGTTTCTGAGGTTGATAAAACTAAAAATTAGCGGTCTGCTAACTTGATCTCTCGAGAGGGAGTCTAACACAGTTTCACAGTGATTTAGACCATGGATTAAACTTACACCGGAATATCCCTTTAATTTTTGCTGACATTGGATCATGTAAGACTATATGTTGTGGACCCTTTATGTTTTCCAGCTCACAGGGGCAGTTACACGATATCTGCAGGCTGATTTTCACATTTAAAAGTAAATAATTCAGTGTGTTCAGACTCCTGTAGATTCACTCACAGGGCTTCTGACTGTTTAGGGAAAAAAAATCAGACTAACCTTAAAAAAACTACTCCAATTGGTTCAACAACAGCCTGAAATTTACTCAAGGCTTGACTCAGATATGTGTTTAAGGGTAATTTAACAAAAATCTGTTACAATTTAGACTTTTTTACATATTAATTCAGTCTTTCTGGAACGTGTGGTTGTGAAATACTTTGTAAAAAGCATCGACAGCTCAGTAAAGAGTCATAATGACTCTTGATGTATTAACTGGGATGTTTGTGAAGAAAATAATGAAAGTTTTTCGCGATACGTTAAGAAAAACAGATTCGGTGTCTCCAGGAGTCACAAGGAAGGTCGATTCAATCAGCGCAGACGAGATAAACAGGATGATGTTGTGGAGAGGAAAGAGACCCTGAACGCGTCGTGACAAATAATAAAGAAAGCGTTCAGTCAGCAGCCGAGTGTTTTTAAGAAAATAACAACTTCATATCAGTGTGAAGATAAATCTCCTGAGAAATGTTGTTGACTTTAGATTCTTCGAGGAGAGAATGAGGAGCGAGGTTGTTTCTGTCTCCAGGAAACAGGACGCGAAGGTTTAACAGGATCAATTCAGTATAAATCACAAACCAACAACATGTTATCCCGTCTGTCTGAACTTTCTGTCTGCCTGAACCTTTACAAATATAAAAGCTGCATTTCTTTAAATGAAGGTTACATTTTCACACGTGTGCATCTGTTAGTTTGTTGGTTTTTCAGCACGATGACACAAAAACTACTGAGTGAATTTCCACTAAACTTGGACGGAGGATGCGTCTCAGCTCAGAGTCGGACCTCGTTAACTCTCGGTGTGGATCTGGATAAAGAGACAGATTCAGGATTTTAACTCCTGGTTGGTTGTCTGACATTTATCTTTTATATCACCTCCGTTTTATTTGTGTTTTGTCGTGTTCGTTTGCAGTTTCTTCTCCTTTTTGATCCCTTTTTTTCCCGTTTTATCTCTCTTCTGTCATATTGCTTCTTATCTGTTATCATTTTTATGAACTCATTCTGTGAATTCGCTCTGTGATCATGTTCCTACTCTGTTCTTTTTTTATATTTGCACTCGACCTCATTCAGAATGAGGGCTTCACCTCAATGATTTTTCGAGATTGAAATAAAGGTTGAAATAATGTCAACATTTCTCACAAGTTTAACATTGTGAGGCCTTTTTTTGGGACATTTTCGTTTATTTTTCAGGGAACGACGTGCAGATCATGATGAAAATAATTTGACTTCTTAGATTCAGTTTTCAGATTTCAGATTTCCATAATACAAAAGTAAACAACAATCCAAGTTATTTAAAGAGACTCAAAAATGCTCCACGTTTACATACCATCTTTTTTTATCAGTCTGAAAGAACAGTATAAGTTAAAACATAGACAGATAACTAACAGAGTATTTTGGTAAATATTTCTTTGTATTTTAATGATCTTTATCCTCCAGACAAATGTCACCACATACAGTAAAGAACAACATGTTTTATTCCCTTCCAGACCTTCTTATCTTCCTGTTATTTCAAGAATTCTGTTACTAGAAACTCTGAGATTACAAACAGTCTCTTTCAGCTCACAGTACAGATCACATGATGACACACTCTGTTATTCATAACACCACTTCTGCAAAAACAAACTGGTGTTTTAACCTCTGCACACATATCGCAGGCATAGTTAGGCGACTGTTGAGGACTTTAGATTTGCGTATTAACCCACATTTGGTGCGTCGGTGTTGTTTTAGAAGTAAAGATGCAAAAAAAATTGAGGAGAACAAAGTTTAGAGGAAAGTATGAAAACATTTAAAGCTTTATCTGCGTCTGATCCTGTTGCTCAACGACTCAGATTTCCCCTGTGATCTCTACTTATTGTTCATCTGTGTGTTTTAAATGTTTTTTGGACAAAATGTCTCTTTTTATGCTCTGTAACACAGAGTGATGAGATCTGTCAGGCTTTAATTCACACACATAGAAGTTTTTTATCAGATGATAATGACCATTTTACAAATTTATCAAAAGATGTTTGAGGTTGAATGCAGCTGAAGAGGGCGGTGTGTTTACTGGGGAAACTACAGGTCACAATGTTCTGTATTAAAGGGATATTCCGGTGTAAGTTTAATCCATGGTCTAACACACCGTTAAACTGTGTTAGACTCCCTCTCGAGAGATCAAGTTAGCAGACCGCTAATTTACGGAGTTTTATCAACCTCAGAAACGACCGCACGACAACAATACACTGCAGTAAATGGATCCAAATATAAACCGCCACCAAAAAGCCACAAATAATGCTCAGAACAGCACCAAACTTCAGCAACAGTACAAATAGGGTCTCAGCACATAGTCCGGGGCATCTAACCTCTGCTAGCTTAGCTGGATTTCTACTGAAAAGCTGACTAAATTTACCACTCTTCTGCAGCAGCTTCCTGTTGACGGGAAGTCCCGACGACTCGATTACCGAGTGCAGTAGAGTTCCGCGGCTCATGTATGAAAATGTATGATTATGACTCCATGGAAAAGCAATCAAAGTTCATATGTGTCTTACCTGCCAGTTTATAACAGTTATTATCGAGAGCGGACAGGGAAAAGAACGGAATTGAGCATTTCTAACCGCACTCGGTAATCGTCGCGTCGGGACTTCCCCGACCCGGAAGCTGATGGAGGAGAGTTGAAGTCTGTTTTTAGCTTCACAATAGAAATCCAGCTAAGCTAGCGGAGGTTAGATGCCCCGGACTATGTGCTGAGACCCTATTTGTACTGTTGCTGAAGTTTGGTGCTGTTCTGAGCATTATTTGTGGCTTTTTGGTGGCGGTTTATATTTGGATCCATTTACTGCAGTGTATTGTTGTCGTGCGGTCGTTTCTGAGGTTGATAAAACTCCGTAAATTAGCGGTCTGCTAACTTGATCTCTCGAGAGGGAGTCTAACACAGTTTCACGGTGATTTAGACCATGGATTAAATTTACACCGGAATATCCCTTTAACACCGCCGCTAATCACTGGAGGTGAAGGCTTCTGAAAGGGCCAATCACTGCACTTCTATGTGCTATTAATGTATTTTTAGATTTCTCTCCAACAAATGTTTTGTCCCGTTAATAAATCATCAAACTATTCTGTAAGAAAAGCAACATCCACAAGCTTTTTCACATATTAAATAGTATTTGAATTCATTTTGCCTCCTTGAAATTCTCCGTCAACATGTCCCGGGATCATTAAGGCGAAGTCATGCTGTCAGAGCTTTGTGTTTAGACTTTACATTAAATTCAAAGATGTTTTCAGCCTCGTCGGAGTCCTAGAAATACATCATCGTCTGGAGCACAGCGGCCGCATCGACTGCTCGGAGGGAGGAAAACAGCGTGAAGTAAACAACTGAGGCTGGTTTGACGGGCAGATAGAAACACACATCAGTTCGTGAGGAGCGTCTAATTAAAGTGCGAGCAGTAAAGCTGGTGGAGGCAGCTGCAGAGGTAGAAGTGTCACATGTATGAACAGTGAGTCATGCAGCTGTGTGGATGTGGGTCATGTGTGCCTCACTGTCGTCGAGTCGCTTCATGGCTGCACAAAAGCATAGACAAACTCTTTTATAGGTCAAAGCCTTCAAAGTTTTATCAGCTGTTTTCCTCTTTATTCTTTCAGCACCTGCAGAGTGAAAGTGACGTGTTCTCCACGAGGATGTTCGACGCTGGAAAACAGGAACAGGATCCATTTCAAAGTGACAGTAAAGAACGAAACTCAGAAACACAGCCGGGACCAAAACACTGGGATTTAATAAAAGCTGAGCCAAGACGAGTTTGACGAGTTCTTTGAGCCTACGGCACAGACCAGCACCAAAACCCAACATATGCTGGTCTGGCTGGTGTCACCAGCAGGGGTGGCAGCTCAGTGAAGATGGATCCAGAGTTTAGCAAATTAACATGCTAACAAACAAACAAACCAAACACTACGTCCAGCTGGGGCTGATGGGAATATTGTAAATTTAAAGCTGTTATTTGTAGAATGTGGCCAGAATTGGAAGGTAGCTCCAGAGAGGCTAACCAGCGCCCGCTGCTCAATGCTAGCTGTCCTTTGGCCGTTAGCTAATTAGCTCTTAGCTCAGTTAGAAGTGGGGCCAGTGGCTCCTAGTGATGTCTCAGTCACGAACGAATCAGTTCAAAGGAATGACTCTTTAACGCGAATGAACTAACCTGATTCCCCGTTTCACTTCCCTCTCTTCCTTTCTTTTGTTCTCACAGACGAGTCGCTGTGTTGTTCACTGTTTAGTTGGTGCGAAGGACTGAGATCCAGCCAATTGTATGCTGAGTCTAGGACACTGTCATCGAATTTTAGCCAATGAGAAACAGGAAAGCATAGCAACCGTTTCCATGAAAAGAAAACATTTCATTTCGTTCGTAGCTCATCATTCTCGTTCGATCAATGATTCCTCTCCTGGCGTTCTCGTACAGTCAGTCACTCGTTCTTGGCTTGCAGGCTTTAGCTGTTAACTGTTGTGTTGTCTAAAAGTACACATAATCATGAAGTTGTCTATGTATTTGCCTTGAACTACAGTGTTATGTTGACTGTTAGCACGATCGCTTGAGAACGAGTAGCTGAGAACTCTGCATTACATGATTCACCGCTAAACGACGTTGTACCGGAAGCGCGTCTGAATGAACGAACGGCATGAACAATTCTTCCTGGCGAACTGACCGACGGCAACTGAATCTCGACACCGAACGATGAAATCCACCTCTAGTGGCTCCAGTGTTTGTTTTTTCAACTTGACCCACTCCTAATGTTCCCCCGAGATGTAACTGTTGACTGTCGTTAGCAAAATGGCTACCGCTAACAGCCTGGCTACTGCCTGAAACAAAAACAACAAACAGCCACAAGAATTTGAGCTTGAGACCCTGAAGTCGGCCCAAGTATTCTGGTTCTGTTACTTTCTGACTGACGTTCAGAACCGTCTCAAGTCCTGATGGTAAGAGGAGACACATATCAGCTGGAGAACAGACTTCGTCACAACACCAGAGCGCTCTCCAATCACGTGAACGTCCGTCTGTTTCGCTCTTGTTTTACCTCCGTTTCACTCTTCACCTTCTTCTACGTTATTCCAGCTGTTCCACCGTTACCTGAGGATTGTGACTGGGGAAAACGATGCCTCTTCCTGATTTGGCACGTTCCTTTTAAAGGGGCATTATGTAGTTTGAGATTAGAGGAGAAAGATCTTCATTGGTTAAATAAAACTGAAACAAACTGACCTTAAAGGACGACACAGTTTCATCCTGTTTTATGTTGCAACCTTATGGAAAAGATTCATACGTCTGAGTTTGTGTTATCACCTCGTCAATGTTGTAAATGTTTGAATTTCCTCTCCAGATCTACAAAAAAAGAAGCCTGTTGACTCAGTGAGCGCAGCGAAGACGAGGTTTATAGTGTCATTTCTCTGCAGCCGTTACACTGTGACATCAGTGTTTATCTCAGAAATCATGAAAGTTAAAGCAAAGTTGTATATTTCCAGAGGTGGAACCAGGTTTACAGCACGTAAACTTGTCACAGCGACAGCTTTCAGTCTGTTTTAATTGGACTCTTGAGTTATTTTACATACAAGAATGCCTCTTTTTAATCCAGACACACTTCTCAAATATACAAGGCCAAGAAATCCACTTCCTTCAGGAGAAAACCACCTGGATTATCAGGATTCTGTGATCCAACACCTTGATTTTGGAGACCAGTCTACACACGGTTTACACGATGTTCGACAGTCCAGTAGTCACATGGTCACACCGACACGTGCAGCTTTATCTTTATCTTTATCGTCTTTATCTGCTGCACAAGTGCAACAATAGTTTGGCCTACATCCGCTGAGTTGACCTTTGTTACCTCGTCAAACATTTACGGCCTCATTCCAATGATCGACTTTCTGCGGAGTCACGTGTTTCACCATTGAGAAAAACACCCTTGGCACATTCAGCACTAGAGTTCAACAAAGCGCTGGCAGACTTGGAGGTGTGGTTGCTCGATGTTTCTGCATCGGGTGTGTTTTTTTTATTGTAATGTTATGCCCAAGACTCCTCCGCTGCTAAAAACATGAACAGACCTCGTTATTAACAGCACATAAAAGCTGCAGGCAACCCTGACAGGCTCATCTGTGACCTTTAAAATGCCACAATGTAAGACTAATATTGTTATTGTGGTATGACGACCTTCTATCTCCAAAGTAAAGTCAGAGCCTGAGGAGTGATATTAACACCAAACCCTTTAAATGTCATCAAACATAATTGGTTTCACTCTCTCACCCCATCATGAATCATGTATTTATTCAGTTTCTGATTGGATATCCAACAATTTAGCACAATGACAAGGTTTCTCCCACGAGCTGAGAGTTTTTCTCGCAGACTGAGTCATAACTGAACACTGTAACTCTGCCAGAGTGACGTGTCAGCGGGAACAGCTTCCCGTCGGACCTGTTGGGGAACTTTGCCCGACAAAAACAAGAGCAGTGAGCTGTGGAGACCTTTAGATTATCTGTGTTTGTGTTGCTCGGTCAGCAGAGACGGAGAGACTCGACCTGAGGCTGTTTGTCAGAGTGACGGCGTGTCGTGTAGATTCAGTCGTGATGATTTCACTCGTCCGAGAACATTTTGTACATACGTTGAATTAAAAAATTCTTACAATGACCCTCACACTTTTTACTGTACAAACGTTTAATAGTTTAAGTTACCTGAATAATCAAATAGTGTTTATTTACTCGTGCCCTTATATCTTTATTATTCATTCTATTTGTTTTCTCTCTCCTGTAACACTGATATATTTTCAGTCAATCATTATTCCAGTCAGTTCCTCTTTTTTACTCGTCGTTGGAACACTTCCTTCAGATGTTTCAGATTAAAAGCCCACCACAGGGTCTAAATGACATGATCCCTTTCACTTTTAATTTGTTAAACATCTGATGGAAGAGTTGAGTTTAAATAACAAGCTGCTGATGCTGGAGGTGGAGGGTGCTGAGGGCCCCTTTAAAATGAAGCTACCTTCATATTGGATTATTATTGGATAACTATGAGGCTTCCTTGCGTTATGATGGCGGTTTTTAGAAGTTGAAATATGTTGAACTTCTCAGGGCAAAGCACGGAGTTGCACAGCTTTTCTCATGAAGCACATTTGGTGACTGTCTGCACATGCAGCCTGGCTCCACAAACGCACCACGCTGTTTTGTCCAAAACCTTTTTTTAAAGCGACCTTGCCTTAACAGACGAACCCTGCGTGTGATCAGTGATCAGGTCACTCTGGTTCACATGTATGAACAACACTGCAGACTGTCAACAGTGACAGACTTGTGTCATATACACTCGTCTCCTCTTACGAAACGTCCGTGTCATGATCACGCTGCGTCGTTAAAGCTACCGTTGTTTGTCCCTTCCAAAAACCTCTGGCTGTCGTAGGATCAGATCTCACTCTGCAGTTAAACAATTTAATGTTTTACATTTGCCGAATTTCCAAGAAGGACCGAATGATTAAGAATTTGTCAAAGACGGCATTTCATAACCTTTATAAAGCTTCTCCTAACTCGATCAATCACAGAATTAAGCGATTTTATAAAGGAGTCTGGGGTATTCGTCTACCTCGCCATCTCCTTACTGTGTGTAGCTGTGGCTGCTTTGACCTGCAGTATGTTAGTGTTAAATTTAAATGTTTACAGACACACAACACAACAACACTGATGCTCTACATCAACACCCGTAAAACACAAGTGGTGTAGTGGTAATGTATTATAATAGTCTTCATGTGACATTTATAAGACTTCACACAGGTGTGCAGACCTGTAAAGAGACTTTAATGTGTAAAAACAGCAGCGTACCCCTTTAAGACTAGATAACCTGCAGCCGGCACATTCATGACATCTTGGAAGAGAAAACAACGAAACATGAAGACATGCATGACTTTATATCCAACATTTTTAAATTTACGTTAACACATAAATCCTGGGTTATGAAAACAGTTCACACACAACGATCCACTGAAATCTCTGTTACTGTGGAAACAACATGTCTGCAGAATTACTGTACATCAAAAGGAGTAAAACTTCACATTCATTAGAAAACTGTGCGTCAGAAGCAAAACATCGCTGCACACATACACCATCGATTCCACTTTCATTTATACATTCATGGATGTGCCTTTTTATTGAATACTGGTCCGTGTGGAAGCGTCTGACCGCGGAGCAAACAGGGTTTTTTGGGAGTGTAACGTCACCGAAAGCATCGAGATAAATCCTTAAAACTGACTGAAAACAGATTTTATCTTCTGATCTTTCACTTGCTTTCCCCCAGAGAAAGATTGCTTGTTTATTAATCTTCTGGAGTCGCATGACCGATCGATCCGTTCACAGTCGTTTAATTAAATTCACTTAATTTGGCTGAGTAGAGTGATATGTGCTCATTTCTGTCGTGATGTGGGGACTGAACGCGTGACAAAAGAGGAATCGGTGTCAAATGAAGACGCTCAGAATGCGGTCGTGTATAAAGTCGTGGACACTTTCTCGAGTCGTGACAAGAAACACAACGCTCTGCTTCTCAAAATGTCAGGGGGTCCCTTTGAAATCCCTCGCACAATTCCCCAGGATCTCAGAAAAGCCTCGGTGTAGGAGTCAGCAAAGTATCCTCCAAACACCCAGTCGATGAATTCACAGAGCTGCTGCAGCTTCAGTCCCACGGGGGGGAGGGGGGGAGGCTCCAACCTGGCAACCCTGAATATCATCTGTTCTGCTTCGCTGACTTTTTGATCGAACCACAAAATGTTTTCATAAAACAGCAAACCAGACAAAATCTGCATACGCATCTACAAACATGACACATTATTATATACAGTAGAATCTACATGCTTAAATAAAACCCGTCACAGGTCGACATTAAGACGAAAAGTCCAAAGTCTGAGTCATCGGCAGGAGGTTGTGAGTCACAGAATCCGTGAACAAACCTTGATCCTTCTGTCCCACCTGCTGTCCTCGTCCTCCTCGCTGTGCACCTCCTCCTCCTCCTCCTCCTCCTCCTCCTCCCCGGTGAGTAAGATGAGAGTTAGTGTAACACGAGATGAGCTTCGATATCAGCTTTTTCTAAAAACAGGCTGCACTGACGTTTGAGAAAGGGCGAGGAGGAGGGCGAGGAGGAGGGCTGCGTGCTCCACCGTGGCTTGGCATCTCCTCACTCTGCTCTGATTCAGTCATCTCTCTGCCTCACTTCCTGCAGTCTTCATCATCTCCTCTTCCTCTTCCTCTGCCTCAAATATGCCAGAGCTTAGACAAGGACGAGGAAGAGGAGGAGGAGGAGGAGGAGGAGGAAGACTGCCTGAAACCATCCCTTTGTTTTCCTACTTTCTGCTCTGCAGGAGGGCGGGGGTGGGGAGGGGGGAGTGGAGATCAGACGAGCTGGAGCAGGAGGTCCTGGAAGGTGTCCAGGCCCCGGCGGGAGTTCCTCAGGGCCCCATCAGAGCCCAGCTGGGCAGCCAAGAGGAACAGCTTCCTGTCTTCGGTCACGGTGCCCAGAGACAAGGCTTCATGCAGCTCCGACACGCTCACGGCGTTCGGCTTATCCTGTGAAGAGCGTCAAACCAGTTAAAGTCAGTCTGAAAAGAAATGACAAGGGCAATAACCGAAACACACACACACACACAAGTTCTCTTCTGTCCCGGTATTTAACTCATTATAATCTCTCGTCATTTGTAGTATTTGAACATTTTCTTTTCTTTTCATACAGATGTTCATAAAAAAGATATAAAAGTGTTCATAAAAAACGTTTCTGTTCTATGATCAGTTTGCTCCAAACAGTCATGTTTTAGCAAAATATACACTTTCAATTTCAGCTGGTGCAGTAAGCGTTATGACTTTCTTGGACGTAACAACGTTAGCTTAGTTTGCTTTGCAAGTGTGTTAGCTGTTACATTTTTGTTGGGCGCAGGTACGTTAGCTTATTTGGCTGTTTTCTTCCGTAAATATGCATACAGATGTTCTTAGAAAGGAATCAAAATGCTCATAAAAATATTGAAACTTCTCTGCTATATACACTTTCAATTTTAGCTTGCGCCGTTAGCTGACACGTCTTTCTCGGAAGCAGCTATGTTAGCTTAGTTTGTTTGCTAGCATCAAAATAAACAACTCACCATGCTAAATTAAACAGGAGCGATGTGTTTAGCCATGTTTTGGTATATTTTGGGTGAAATGACTATTAAAGTACAATGCCTCTGTTTGTAGTTAGCTACGTTAGCTTAGTTTGGATGCAGGCGTCAAACACAAACGGTTAACTGAGTTAGCATCAAATTAAATGTAATAAATGTCACAAAATATGAGTGTTCGTCAACAGCTCTGTCGTTAGCATTGTTTGATTGCATTTGTGATTCAAATCTAATGTAATTAAACTTAGTTGTGGTACAAACATAAAACTAGGAACAAACAGAAGCTGTGCATTTCCTTAATTTGTTGTATTTTGATAAAATATGGTTGAATACACAGCATTCGTATTGTTAGCCTTCTCCTTATGACAAATACAAACAGTTAACTGCGCTAACAACAAGCAATAAATGTAAATTTAGCCATATTTGAGTAAAATAAAGGTGTTAAGACTGAGAACACATCCTGAAATATAACTGGACTCAGTTTACAACAGTCCAAAGAGCAGAAGAACTTCGAACGGATACCTTATTTTAACATTTACACAATATTCCAATGAAAAAGCATCATCAACAAATGTATTCCGCCTCAAAAAGCTGACTTGACTTCGCAAGAGCAACAAAATGATGCACATGCACGTTACATAATACTTAAAAATGTGCAAATAACTTCACAACTTCATGTCAAATGTTGGCTCAGCGCTGATTAAAACTTGTGCATGTGGAGACAGTGAATGTAACGCCGCCCTCCTACACAAAGCTTTCAGCCGGGGCTGCGGTCTACAGATGTCCGCCTCGTTTCTTTGCACCAACACGGAGCTTCTGCCTGAAACATCCTTTGTGCTGTTTAAGGCAGAGAACAAAGCAGTGGTGGGTGAGAGGCGGTCTCACCGTCGGAGAGAGAGCTCCTCCTGCTCGAGACATTATCAGTTTTATTCCACCTGCGTCATGTGCACGGCGTGACAAAAGCTTTAGGCTCCAGTTCTTTCATCAAGATCCAGATCTGGAAACAAAATGATCCTGAGAGGGAAAGAACTCTAATTAAATAATATATTCACGCGCAGACGTGTCGAGGGTTTGTATCTGAGCGCTGTCCTGTAATTATGAGTTACTATTTTTCGCCGTTGTGAATTCAGTGCACATCTACAGATAACAGCCTGGAGCGCAGTGATTTATGATCAGATGTGTTAACCGTTCCTGCAGAAAAATACCTTTCTACACCGTCCAGCTTTAGGACTGGGTGGAGCTCAACACTTGATAGACAGCTTCCATTTGTTTGGTTATCTTTAAATGAGACTTTATGTGCTGTTAGGTTTAGCTAAAGTGCCCTCTTGATTGGCAAAACACACTAAACTGCTCCCTTGGAAGGTTAAAACATGATAAACTGCCCTCCTGGGAGCCAAAACGCACACTAAAGTGCCCTCTTGAGAGCCAAAACACGAGCTAAAGTGTCCTCTTGGGAGCCGAAACGTGCTAAAGTGCCCACTTGGGTGGCAAAATGCACGCTAAAGTGCCCTCTTGAGAGCCAAAAACAACGAGCAAAAGTGTCCTCTTGGGAACCGAAACGTGCTAAAGTGCCCTCTTAGGTGGCAAAATGCACGCTAAAGTGCCCTCTTTGAGAGCCAAAACACGAGCTAAAGTGTCCTCTTGGAACCGATACGTGCTAAAGTGCCCTCTTAGGTGGAAAAAACACACTAAACTGCTCCCTTGGCAGGTTAAAACATGATAAACTGTCCTCTTGGGAGCCAAAACGCACGCTAAAGTGCCCTCTTGGGAGCCAAAACACGAGCTAAAGTGTCCTCTTGGGAACCGAAAATGTGCTAAAGTTCCCACTTGGGTGGCAAAATGCACGCTAAAGTGCCCTCTGAGAGCCAAACAACGAGCTAAAGTGTCATCTTGGGAGCCGAAACGTGCTAAAGTGCCCACTTGGGTGGCAAAATGCACGCTAAAGTGCCCTCTTGAGAGCCAAAACACAAGCTAAATTGTCCTCTTGGGAGCCGAAACGTGCTAATGTGCCCTCTTAGGTGGCAAAATGCACGCTAAAGTGCCCTCCTGGGTGGAAAAAACACACTAAACTGCTCCCTTGGCAGGTTAAAACATGATAAACTGCCATCTTGGGAGCCAAAACGTGCTAAAGTGCCCTCTTCAGTGGCGATAACACACTGTGTGTGCCTTTTTTTTTCTTTTCGCCACTGCCCTTCAAAAAGTCTGATCACGCCACTGGTCAAAACAGTAATATTGAGAAAAGATTGATTTTGTCGTCCTGTCGTAGCTTTTACAAAGTGCTTTTGAAGAGATTGCTATATTATTTTAAAGTTCCTGTAAAACAGAGGTGCAGCTCACAGTGAACACAGCCGGACCGGGCTGGACCAACACAACCTCCAGAGGCCAGTGTGACGATAGGGAACACAGTACTGAGGTGGTTTGGTAGCTTCGGCTACGATCGCTAACCTAGCTGCACGGCGAATCGAGCGAGTTATAAGCAGCTACATTCAACTCGGAGCTGTAACTGACTCGTCATCGTTCTCGGAGGCTGCGCACGGCCTCGATCCAGAAGTGCTCATTATGAGGCTGCTGGTTAGCAGTTAGCGTAGCAACAAGTAGAGCTATCTGTCCATAGCTACGTCCAGAGAACACTGAAGGGGAAAAGCAGAAAACAATTCCTCTAAAAGGCGCTAGAAAGGTGTGTTTTTATAATCGATGAGGCCCCAGAAACGCTCCTTTCAGTCCTTCCTTTTATACGTGCAGTAAAGGATGAGTTTTCAACGAGTGACAAACTCTTAACTGTCATTTAGAAAACCTACGAGATGACTTTGAGTTATAGAGCGAGATGTATGTGATAAAAACATTAAAAGGTTGATTTTACATCATGGTAACTTACATTAGTTTGGTCGTTACAAACACAAGCTGTGTATTTCCCATAACTTGATGTAAAAGAATACTTTTAACAACAAATGAGCTAAATTCTAATAAAAAAGTTACTTTCTTTAGTGGTTTCATGTAACGTTCATTTAAATGACTGCATCTTGCTGTGAATCAGATCTAAATACATGCTGAACCACTAATTTAACTGCTGTCACAGCAAAGCTTGTCTGCAACGTGGACGTCTAATTAACATTCATTATCCGACCTAGATTAGCCCACTTCATGTCTTCTGACGGAACAAACATTTGCTCGCTGGGAAATCTCGCAATTACGTTGAACATTTTTGATGCACGAACATCAAACGCTTACCTGTGTAACCCTGCGAGAGGATCTGGATCTCTGCGGCTGCTGCTCTCAAATTAATAGTCAAAAGGCTTAAAAGGCACAAGTCTCTCTTTCATTCCTATAGCAGGTATTCTGTTTGATGTTACAAGTTTTATTAATTCATTTTGAAGATGAAAGTGGAAGAGAAAAGGCGTCTAACCGGACTGCACCTGCTCCGCACACATCCAGCTCTGGCGTTAACGATATTGAGTTTTATCTGAGGTGTAAGCGCAGAGGACGAACAGGCTGCAGCGCTCTGACAGCAGACGTGACAAATACTCCTGCTTCCCCCTCGAAAGGGGTCATGTATAATTCCACAAGTGCCGCGCAGGGCGAAGATAAACGAGCCGAGGCGGAAATATAGAAATGTTTATTTCAGGAGCGTGATGGATCGTCACCGCCGGATCGACGGAGGAGGAACAGTGTGTACCTGCTCGGCTCTGTTTGTGTACTTTATTCAAATAGACTTCAGTGTGATTTCAAGCAGAGGCTCCTTAATAAGATAGCTTCACCACCAGAGTGTGAATTTAAAGCTGTTCACTCCTGTTACTGTTTGCTTTTCTATTTCACATTGTGCTTCAAACAGGAGGCGCTTACCAGACTGTTTGTCTCTAACCAACAAACTACAGCGCAAAGTTGTGTTTGTGTCATGTTTTACCTTCCACTTCCTGCCTTTGTCTTTTTTTCAGCCCTTAATCTGTGCTTAATTAATCAGTTTGTGTATTTTTTTGTATTTCTATACTCGGATTTGCTGCCTGCTTCTTCTGTTTTTACTGCCTGCCAGTTTGGTTTTTGACCAAAATGGCTACAAGAGGGCAGTCAGGCATATTTTTACTTCTAACACGGTGATTGAAAGATGTATTTCTCCCAAACTAGAGCAGGTGTTTGGTTGAACACTGGAAGGACAAACCAAGAAGGTTTTTGTGAGTTTTACTTTATTTCTGTGGTTTGATTGACCTATTTATGGTAAAATGACTGTTTTGTAAATGGAGTCTGGTGGCTTTAAAGAGAAGCGTCATAACATTTGTTTCTAGTTAAACAGGATTTTTCTCTTTATCGTGGAGGTCTGTCTCTGTAGAGATCCTTTCCATAATGTTGTCAGATGCTGAGAATAACAATCTGAGACTGTCGGAGCCCAAACGGAGCACTTTTGGTCAAGTCATCTACTGGGACGATCCAAAAACTTCTTGTTCCTATTAGTTACTTTATCTCTGCGGAGAGTGTCAGGAAAAGTTCATCTTATAATACAAAATTATGTGTATTAAAGGTCAGTGTATTCTGAGATAAGCTATAAAATAAGCTAATAAACTAGAACATGCTAAAAGAGCACACTGGTCTTTTCAGTAGAGATAAAGAGGACGTCTCGTTTACCTGTTTGTTTCCCAGGACGACCACCGGCAGCCCGGGCTCCACCCTCAGCAGGCGGTGCAGTTCAGCCTTAGCCAATGGGAGGCGGCTCCTGTCAGACGAGTCCACCACATACACCAGAACGTGAGTCCTCCTCAGGTAGTCGGACCAGTACCGCCGCAGGTCCTCCCCTCCGCCGACTGAACAGAGAAAATACAAACATTTTAAACTCCAACGCTTTGAAAAACAGAAACAAACCACCGAGGCCATCATGTTCCACCAGTAGTATCATGTGTCACCATGTTTATCTTATCTCATCAAGTAAAAGCTGCGAGCTCTTCAGTTGAACCAGTGGTTTGGAACACCTGTACAGGTACAGTGTCGGCGCAGCAAACCGGCACTTTTTACACAGAAAAAAACTACTTCATGGTTTGTTATTTATGCCGAATTTACAAGAAGGATTGAATGATTAAGAATTTGTCATTAACAGCAATTCACAACGTTTGTAAGGTGTCTCAGAACGCAACTACTTACAAAATTGCACGATTTTGTAAGGGAGTCTGGTTACTATTTTTGTCACAGGCTTAAAAGAAGTACCTTTAGTCACCTTGTTTTCAGGCTGCGTGATACGGTCAAAGAGTGATATTTTGATTATTCTGACAAATGCGTTTAATTCCATCTGAACATTTATGTTTTTACATTTTCAGCTTAGCATTTTCTGGAGAGCTTCACGTCAATACAAGTTTTTGAAAAGACGAAAGCACCTAAAACTCGCATGATCATAAAACAAGTGTTTTATCAGCTCGTTATGACGTTTGTTATCAGCAGAGGGTGGAGCCTGTGAACTGTGACACAGCAGTTCTAAGTGGGGGTTTCCAAAATTAAATACCGGTTTCAGAAGTATCCAAAGACACACTGGTGCGTGCAGATAAAAACAGAATGTGATGTCGTGTTGTTTAATTGGTGCATATAAAGAAAGCTGTCACTGCACGTTAGAGCCGGTGAGTCATCGGCGTGATGCTTTGAGTGTGGCAGATGTTTGCTGTCAGCCTCCTTTGTGCAAGAAGAAGAAGAAGAGGAAGAAGAAGAAGAAGCCTTTCAAATAAATCTCATCCGTAAATAAATAAATGGGCAGATCAAATGGTAGAATTAGATAAGCGGGTGGCGTTCCCCTCCCTACAAACAAATTGGCCACAGATTAATTTCAGATGTGCACCCGACTGAGAGAAATCACTAATCTAGTTTTCACCCAGGGATGAAATGGGCACCGACGGCACTTGGCCATTATTTATATCCACGTTTCTCTGCCGGGGAAATTGGTTTAAATCCATTTTTTCCATCTTGTTGCCTCCAGACACGATACGTCAACGAGGCTCTGAGCAAAATACAACAGTGCATATTTTTCTTTTTCTTTCCTTTCGTTCCTTTGTTTACATAATTTATCTGTTTTTCTTGCATTCTTTGGCCTTTATTTTCTTTTCTCCTCTCTGTTGTTTTTCTCTCTCACTCAGAGGAATCGCTCCTGAATGGAATTGTTTCAGTATTCAAGGCGTGTTTTGTTTCACTACCTAATGATTGCCGATTATCTTCAAATGAGATTTGAGAGCTGGAATGATTAGTTTATTTACGTAAATCATCATCTGTCCTGAGTCGTCTGATCACACGTGTGTCAGGTGACCACTTGTGATGTGATCTCACGTCTCTGCTCACTGGAACAAATCTTACAATGTTTTTTACACCAAGTAGGAAAGAACGTAAAGTGGAACATTTGCTGAGTTTACAAGAATTTGTCAGAGACAGTGTTTTACAAAATCTCACTAAATTGTTTGATTCTTTGAGGGAGTCTGGGGATTTTCTTGATGTGTGACAACGCTACAGTGACGCTGTGACAAACTGACACTTTTAACAAAGAAAGAAACAACATCATGTGTTGTATTTAATGCCGAATTCACAAGAAGAGCCAAATAGTTAAGAATTGGTTGGAGACAGCATTTCAGTGTCTAAAAAGTTTCTCCTGTCTCAACAAATCAGAAATTGCAACATTTTTCAAGGGAGTCTGGGAACTTTCTCCACCAGTGAAACAGAAGTAGCCTGTATTGGTTTAAGTTCACTGTATTTGTAAAATTTTATAAGTTCACCTTCAATAAAATGTTGTTTTCATTAATACGTGGTGAAAACAGTGTGTTCACACAGCTGCTATATGTTGTCAGGTAAGACGATGCCAATGAAAAACTGAGACTTTTCAAGAAACTGAAGTTGTTAAGAAACAACTTAATGTTCTGCATTTACTGCCGAATTTACAAGAAAGCATGAATGATTTAGAATTTGTCATAGACAGTGTTTCACAAACTTTATAAAGTGTCTCCTGATTCTAAAACTCACAAAATTGTGTGATTTGTTAAGGGAGTCTGGGGACTTTCTCCATGGGTGTCAAAGAAGATGCCTACATTGGTTTCAGTTTCCTGTATTTGTAGAATTTGACATGTCCACCTTCAGTAAAATGTTGTGTTGATGATAAAGAATTTGCTGTAGACGTTTCACAAAGTTTATAAAGTTTCTCCTCACTCAGCAACTCTTAAAATTGAGTGATTTGTTAAGGGAGTCTGGTGTGTAATCCATCCTGCCTGTTTTTGTGGCTTCTTCGTGTGTCACAGTGGACAACAGTTGTCCTTCGGTGTGGCCCACGACTCGTGCAAAAACACTGATCAGATCTCAAATGTGGGCCGTGTTCACACCTGTCCCTAAAGTTGCCTTCTTTCAATCACTGCGGACGGCTGTTAAAGCAGGCGTGAGCAGGGCCTGTGTCTCTGGACTGACTGGTTACTGATTGTTTCCTGTTGTATGAGGCAACGTCGTCAATAGTTTGCGGTCCAACCCAGAAAAGAGCTTGTTAAATCTTCCTGCAACACTTCAGCACCAACACAGTTTGTAGCCCACACAGCCACATTTGTTACCAGATTCAATGATGAGGAAAGTTTCAAAGTGACTGAAAGCTTTAACTTCCCACAATCCTGCTGCGCGGTAGAACTGACCCGCGGCTATAATGACCAACGGCGCTCTGCGGCCAAACGAATCACTGCTCTCACAGCGGCGGGGTATGACTTCAGGTCGTCGCTGCCTCGGCGCAGCGAGAATTCATTAGTGCTGGACTTAATGGAGAATGTTGCTAGGTAACTGGGTGGTGATGTACCTTTAGCCGATGCAGTGTGGCAGCAATAAATACCTGTTTACCTGATGTGGTACAGGCGCAGGACCTGACGCTGTGGGCAGCTCGTGTTTTATAGTCAGAGGAGCTCAGCGGGACGCTCGTCCTGCTGCTCTGCAGGCTGCCTTATTAGATCAGATACACACCCACACACACACACACACACACACACACACCAGCTGCAGACACTGACTCATGGGTGTGAATGACGAGGATATATTGAACCAAGTTGTGGCTCCTGAGGCCAAAAAAACGATCCCTGCATATTTTCAATGGAGATCGTGTCTCCACACAGTACCACCCACTGTGCCGCTCCTACAGCCAACTCAATTTAACTGAGCAGGTAATCCCCAGACCCCCCTTACAGAAACACTCAGTTCTGAGACTTGTTGCATCGGGACAAACTTTCTGAACTTTGTGAAACGCTGACTATGATGAATTCTTAACTACCTGAACATACTTGTTAATTCGGCAAATGTTACAGCTAAGGTTATTTCTTTCTTTTATGTAAAACGTGCATGTTTGTTCAGCAGGGAAGTGCGATCCGATCACAAAACACCACTGGAGACACGAGTTGATTTAACTTTGACTTCTGTGTTCACCAGGACATTCATCTGATGGCTGCTTGCTTACATTACTGCTGATCGTTACCGGCGGATATTCGGCTTGTTGACCGACAATTAAGAAGGCCTTCACCAGTGTCAGCGGCCGATTAATCTGTTGTATCTCATCCATTTCACTCTGGGTACACGTGTTGTCTGACCCCACCTTTCACTTGGACTGCAGCCATTACTTCATCCACGACTCTGGCAACATGCTGTGCACACGTGTGGTTTGTTTTCAAATACAAGTGAAAGACGGTGTCGGCGTGTCTCAGAGAAAGATAAACAACTCGCAGTTTGCACGATATTCCAGAGACCTTTTCTGACGTCTCCCAGTGTTTTGGCGTCTAACTCAGTGGATTAAGGGTTTACTTCGACATAAAAGAGGATTGCTGAAAGGCACCAAAATGGTTTTGTTGAGTTTCATTGTGTTTCTGTCGGGTTTGACTGAAGCGTGTTCTCCCATGATACAATCACTGATCCTGTTAATGGAGTCTGGTGTCTTTGGCGAGAGTGATAGCTGCTGTTTTTGATCTCTTTAACAGAAAACGTCTGTCTTTCCGTAACGTTGTTGGACACAAAATAAGGACATTAAGTGGATGTAGATTGCCTGCAGCCAATTTCACGGCGGCTGAATGCAGCAGTCTCGCTCAATACTGGACCGACTCCAAACACCGTTGTCCCATTAGTCACTTCGAAGCAAAAACATGTGAAATAGGGTCGAAGAAAAAAAAAAAACGATGTTACCCTGTAATGGCGTCCATGCTGGATGTCAGTCTGTGAGCTCAGGGAGTTCCTCAGATCAAACTGGTACATACTGTACGAACACTTGGATGTTTATTCATGAGGAAAGCTGAGAAAATAGGCCTCAACCACACACACACACAGCTTGTATAACATATTCAGAACTTCTTCCTGATTCTGTTTTTCACTTCCCTTCAGCACGAACCGAAGTCTGAGCTGCTCAAAGCCTCAAACTCCGTCCCCGACTGATCTGATCTGCATCTTTTCATTTGTAGTTTAAAGACTTTTAGCTTGATTTCCCCGGCGGGCTTCATGAAGAGAAGCCGTCAGTCTCTGAGCACTGTACTGCTCCTGATGTGCGCAAGTGTGCACCGAGCTGTCAACATGCCTCTGCATCAGTGTCAGCCAGACAAAGACTCTTAACATTAACGCACAGGGCCGTCGGAGCTCGGTGACTGAGTGGGCGGTGACATGTGTTCCTCTTAACTTTCAGAGATGAGAAAAAGGATTCAGGGAGCCGAACCGATCTCTGTGTTCAGATCATGAATAAATCAGCCGCCAAGCGTGACACATTCCTCAGAACACATCCGCAGAAACTCGTGGCGAGGCCCGACCGCAGCTGAGCGCCTCACACTCCAGACCGGTTTGAATGAAGAGCAAAGTCATTCAGGCTATTTTTAATGCGGCGCGGTGGCTTTCAGTGGAATGCTAATTAGCAGGATTGGTGTATTTGTCTGTAAATAAAATCCAGCTGGAAACATCCGCCGCGCCTGTTTGGCACTCGCATGATTGAAACTCTGCCGCGCTCAGGTCGTCTGTAACGAGCTTAAATGCTACCTCGATAGCGAAAGCAGAAAAAGTGCCAGAAGTTCTCCTCAGTCGCCGAGCAAATAAGGACAATACAGCAGGTGCCACAGATTGCCTCTGTGCTGGCAGTGATGGATGCAGCAGCTTTGAGGGAGGAGATTGGAGGTAAACAAGTGAAATCTGGGTGAAGCTCTCAGCGACAGCTTCCAACTTCAAGTTATGTACTAAAGTTATACCAGAAATATAAAAAAAAAACTTTGATTATAATGCTTTCCTCTGACGACAACACAGGAAATAAAAGTCAGGTTGGGTTGAAAGTCTGAACGTGGATCTGTTTTTTAGATGTGGACATTGTATCATTTTAAACACCTGGTATTTAGAAATTATCGCTGCTGTTGACAACCTTATTATGTCGCAGCGCCTGAAACTGCTGTAATTGATCAATTTAATATAAATGCACAAGAAAGAGAACAAGGTGACCATGCGTTAGGTGTAGCTAAACCTCCAGAGAATATTTAAGTGAATCTGCATCTCGGAGCTTTATAGAGAGTTTAAACTCAGCTGATCTGTCCGGGTAAAACCTCGAGGACGGCACTGACCGAAGAGCAGCAGCCAGTCGGTCAGGAGCGACTGCAACCGCCGAAGAGGGCGGTTTGTTTACTGGGGGGACTACAGGTCACGAGGGCCAAAAGATCCAATGCTACCAAGCGAACCAATCACATTCCTCGTTATCCAACATGCAGTTAGATTTCTGGGAAGGTGCTAGGGCTGCCTGATAAATCAAATTTTCATCGTCATCGCGATATGAACATGTGTGATAAACACATTGCGAAAGACTGCCTGACACGCGATGAATAAGAAAAATCGTTTTGTTTACATGCACCGTGAGCACGCCAACATTTAGCCAATCAGATGAAGCCCCAGCTAGCCGTTAGCTACCCTGACACAATTAATCTGCATCAGTTTGGTGGTGATTGCCAGGTTATGATGGCTGAGGGAGGAGAGAAAAGCCATGAAAATGTGGTCGATGAAGAACTTGTGGTGAACAGAAACAGCACTTCTGCTATATGGACTTATTTTGGATGTTACAAACACAGGTACTGTGTAAAACATGACGAGCAGTTGTTGTGCACTTCTAGATGAAACACAACCTCCATCACCAGCTGCAATACAACCATAAAGACCTACACCAAAGACCTAATAATATGCAAACTTCAACATTTGTTTATTTATCAGAAGTTATATCATCATCGCAATATTGAACAGTGTTATCGCACATCGCAGATTTTCCTCACATCGTGCAGGCCTAGAAGGTGCACATCAGACTACAGTGTAAAGAACCCGCAAGCATTAATGAAGTGTGTATAGAAAGTATAATAAAGCTCGATATACTTCCTTACGATTTGTTAATGCACATCATGCAAATCGTATGTACAGTATGTAATCCATCACATGGTTTATAATGACAGGTTAGAGACGAATCTTTCCCTCGGGAGGTGGTGGAGACCAAAAACAGAGCGAAAACAGAGAGAATATTGGACTTGGTGAAACAAAAACACCTCCACTTGATCATGTTTTGCTCTGTACTACTTGATGTGGAAGTAAAGTGGCAAAAATGTTCTTCCACAATTTAAGCTTATGAGGAAAAGTCTTGTGATGCTGAAATCACACTGAAAATCACGTTTTTCAGGCTCCTCTGTTGTTTCAGTTCGGTGCGATGTGAGTCTAATGAAACAGACGGCCGACTGTACTGGACAGGGAGATACAATCTCCTCCCCGTTCTCCTCTTCATGCTACTTGATACAGTATAAATGTCTCCTTGACTTCACACACAGAATCCGCTTTGTTTGATTTCGAGGAATAAAAGGAGTCTTACTCTCCAGGAAGTCGAGCTGACAGGCGGGGGCGTTGAGGCTCATGAAGTTGAAGCCGCGGGTGGGTCGGCAGCGGCCTCTCTTAGCCGCCGGCTCCCCGGGGGTCAAACCCTGCAACATGCTGCTCTTCCCGGCTCCGTCCAGACCGAGGACGAGGACCTGCCGCTTCCCACGCTCCTCTTCCTCCTGCAGGTGGAGAGCAAAGACAGTCAGAGTCCGGAAAGGCTTAAAAAACTGGAGGCAAAAACTTAAACACACATGGTTTATTCAGCAGCGACGGAGGCGGTTTGCTCAGTTTTACGATGAGAACGGCGCAAATATACTGATGATTAATAGTGTAAATGTTTTGAGGCGCATTATGAATATCAAACCACGGCCGAACCTGAACACAGCAAAGACTGTCTGAACTCCACAGATGGCGTCATAAGAGCCTCTCTGGGCTCCATATTGAAGGTCTTAGTGACAGTAAACTGAATATCTGTGCGTTCTGGATGAAACGAGACATTTAAGTACGTCGCTGATCAGCACATGAACCGACAATGATGATGATTGTGAGCTGCAGCGCCAGATGAAATTCTCACATTTTCCACTGATGAGCCAGCACCAATTATCAATCTTTCTCAGTCTGACTGAATGCTGTAGGCAGCTGGGCCTTCCGTCCTCCCTTCAGGAGAATGAATCAGCGTCTGCAAAAACCTCTCGAGGCAACGCTCGTGATATTAAACAAAAGACGGAGCAGCATCGTAGAAACCTGCTCTGTGATATCTGGGTCAGATCCGAGAGAGCGATCGTCCACAGTGAAAGGTTATCATCCCGGATTCCAACCTCAGCGCCCTCTTTTTCACCTGAGACGCCACAATCCCCCCTGAGATCCTTCACGCGTCGCTCGCCTCCTTTTAAAAGTCACACAAGGTTAGTCTTTATTCATGCCCAGCGCTGATGTGCAGCCACTTAATTAGCAATTCATATCAGCCCTTTCAGAGCGGCGAAGCCTCAGTTTTAGCTTTCTTGTTACGAAATATCAGACTTCACGTCACCGCGTTGACGGATGATTGAGGCTGTAGGAGAATCTTAGATCATTTTCAGCGTCAGAATCGGCTTTAATTAGACTCCTCGACACCACAAGTACCTTCTAATCGTGCCAGAGAGACGCCAGGAGAAGAATTAAAGATATTTTTGGTGGTAATTAAATTTCTCTGACGTGCTTCTGGCTGTAATTACTGACTGGTGTTGCTGAGTTTCTTCAGATTAACTCAGCAGCTCTGACAGATCTGCAGCTCGCCTCCTGTATTTCCAGTGTTTGCAGCCCGCTGGGAGACGAACCTCAAACCCTGACAGTGTTGGAGCAGCTCTTCAGCTGCTGAGGCTGCAGAGCTTGTGCCACTTTCTGCCGCATTATCAGCACGGACTTTGTGCAAAGTGATCAATTCCTGCATACTTGTTATCTTCTGGTCATTATTGGATCTCCAACAATGCAAAGGAAACGTCTGTCTGTCTGTCTGTCTGTCGGACAAAAACATGAAACATCGTTTCCGAGATAAATGGTGTGAAAATCATCCGATCCTGCTCCCATTGTCAGCTCAAATGCAGACTTCGTTCAGATTTCAAACTACACAGACCTTTTTTCATAAAAAGGCAGAGATTCAATATTGATTTCTTTTCTTTTTTCTGCTCCACGGGGGGTGAAAAAGCTCCGCTCAGCTGCAGATCAGCTGGATCTGGCGGGGAGTCAGCGTCTTGCTCAAGGACACTCCAGCAGAGCAGATGGTTGGCAGCACATCGGCTTTCTAACAAGGAGCCAGTAAAGCCGGCTCGCCTGCAGCACTGAATAGCAAAACTCAGAGCCGCGATCCTCCAACACTGTTTGTCACATAGCGTCAGTCGGAACCTCGTCTGTGTCTAGTTAAAGGGATATTCCGGTGTAAGTTTAATCCATGGTCTAAATCACCGTGAAACTGTGTTAGACTCCCTCTCGAGAGATCAAGTTAGCAGACCGCTAATTTACGGAGTTTTATCAACCTCAGAAACGACCGCACGACAACAATACACTGCAGTAAATGGATCCAAATATAAACCGCCACCAAAAAGCCACAAATAATGCTCAGAACAGCACCAAACTTCAGCAACAGTACAAATAGGGTCTCAGCACATAGTCCGGGGCATCTGACCTCCGATAGCTTAGCTGGATTCTATTGGAAGCTAAAAACAGAGTTCAACTCTCCTCCATCAGCTTCCGGGTCGGGGAAGTCCCGACGCGACGATTACCGAGTGCAGTTAGAAATGCTCAATTCCGTTCTTTTCCCTGTCCGCTCTCGATAATAACTGTTATAAACTGGCAGGTAAGACACATATGAACTTTGATTGCTTTTCCATGGAGTCATAATCATACATTTCATCCATGAGCCGCGGAACTCTACTGCACTCGGTAATCGACTCGTCGGGACTTCCCGTCAACAGGAAGCTGCTGCAGAAGAGTGGTAAATTTAGTCAGCTTTTCAGTAGAAATCCAGCTAAGCTAGCGGAGGTTAGATGCCCCGGACTATGTGCTGAGACCCTATTTGTACTGTTGCTGAAGTTTGGTGCTGTTCTGAGCATTATTTGTGGCTTTTTGGTGGTGGTTTATATTTGGATCCATTTACTGCAGTGTGTTGTTGTCGTGCGGTCGTTTCTGAGGTTGATAAAACTCCGTAAATTAGCGGTCTGCTAACTTGATCTCTCCAGAGGGAGTCTAACACAGTTTCACGGTGTGTTAGACCATGGATTAAACTTACACCGGAATATCCCTGTAATGAATCAGTACATTACCCAGAATGCACCCCATCATAACCGGCTTGATTGTTGTGCAGTGAGAGCGATTGTGTTAGCGTAGCATTAGCAAGACTGTGTGATCACATATTCTCTTTGATTTCATCTCACGTCTTTGTGTTGAGAAAGAATTGGAGTCAACAGATGTTAGCTTAGCTTAGCTAAAGTCTGCGTCACAGTCTGCGAGTGTGAAGTCTAAAAGACGTGGGTGTTTACTGGGGTCGCCTGATAAGAGGAAGATACAAAGATTGTGTTACTGGAAGTCAGGAGTTGTGTTCTTGTGCTTTCAACAGCAGAGGCTAAAGCTCACATTTTGTAGAAAGTGAGTAAAAGGTCGGCACTTTTTTCCAAATAACAGATACGTTAAATGTGATGATTCAACATTTCTACAGTACGTGAAACATGGTGTTCAGATTGGAGGACGAGGGGTCGGTGGGGGTTTCGTGACAGGATGAAGCGAAAGACCAGTGTTTCAACATCTGTACGCTCGAAACCGCTGGATGTAAGATGCCAAAACCTGATCTTTATTCCAAACTGTAACCAGGTGGTTTACATGCCTAAAGTCCCTGAGACACCAGGCCGACAGCACAGCTAGTATCCTCGATTTCACACATTTAACTTGGTTTCTCCGTATTTTTCCTCCTCCGCCT
The DNA here is from genome assembly GCF_900880675.1 of Sparus aurata. NCBI lineage: Eukaryota > Metazoa > Chordata > Actinopteri > Spariformes > Sparidae > Sparus > Sparus aurata. The sequence goes on along the minus strand of NC_044199.1, from coordinate 31,902,558 downwards.
CTTTGCCAGTGCTATTTGCGACTTTTTAGCCGACACTTTCTCGATTTGAAACGGCTTCATTAGCAGGAGCGCTGTCAAAATGCTGCATTTGTATTTTCACAGAGAGGAAGGCAGGCGCAGAACGTACAAGCTTGTTGGCCGTCGGCTGTCGTCTTCGCGGTGCGTTCAAGTGCGGCTTCTTGTTGGAGATACAGGAGACGTGAGGCGACGCAGTTGGCCTCCGTCACAGCTAGTTTTCAGAAGACAGTTAGGGTCCTAAAGCCGACAGCGTTGTCACAACACAACGTAAGAATGAAAAGTAAAGTTTCGTATCTGTGGTTTGCAGAATTGCACATTCCAAACATTTGTTCTGGTGATTAGTTTGGTCATAAAACTGAAAAATATCAAGACTGTGGTTTGAAATCACGAAAATCTCAAAGACCGTGAGTTTAAACTGTTCTGCAGCTGCTCTTTTAAAGTCTAAATCTCCTACATCGGTGCAGAAACGACAAACAGACATCAGAAATGTGAATAAGCCCGCCTCAGACAGCCGGTCTCTGGCCTGTGGCTGCTCCAACACTGACTCCAGCAGCTGGATCTTTCTCCTGCCGCCTCACTGATTGCTCGTCGACTGTGTAAATGAGCGCGTGCAGCCTTCCCACCTGCCGAAGCTCCCCGGGGTCAGAAACGCGCTGTTAGTCGACTCCCCCGCCGCCACCCACCGCTTTCTGAAGCCGAGGACGTGATGACAATACGCGGCGGTAGACTTTGGCTCCCGGGATGAAAACATTTACGTCCCCTCTGCAGCGAGCTGCCGGCACACACTGACAACATTATCCTCTAAAGACAGGCTGAGCCAGATAAAGCGGGCTAAGCCTATTACAGGCTGCTGCCGCTGATTGAATCGAGGGAAACAAGATTAGAGACATGCAAATAGATTTTATTAAGAGATTCAGGCTGCAGCTGGAGTCCTCCGTTGAAGAATCGCTCATTAAGAGCCTCAGTCAGCCGGCCACTTCACTTCTGCTTCTGTCTGCAGGAGACGACCAAAAACCACTCAGCGGCCTAAAAATACATTCTGACAAAACCTTCATCCGACGTCTCCACCCTCGTCATCGTCGTTAGGGAGGCTGCTACAGCGCCTTCTTCTTCTCACTGGGAGGGCTGCAGCTCACCATCATTAAAATGTTGTGGGTTCATTGATTAGTTATTTGAGAATAATTATAAATGTCGATCAGATGTCACAAAGATCTTCAGTTAATCGTCACAAGAGGAGGAAACAAATCAGAAATATTCATATTTAAGAAGCTGGAAAAATGGCTCAAACTGATCAATCGTTATCAATACAGTTGCAGATTGAGTGAATTGTTAGCAACTGATCGTTAATCAATTAACCGCTGCAGCTTTAGTAATGTCCTCAACGAATAATCCATAATCAAAAATGTTTGGAAACTGATTTGCTCTCGATCGACCAATCGATTAATCGACTAAGCGTTGCAGCTCTCCTCGTTGTCATCGTTCCCTCGTTCATCACAACACCATCCTCTTCATCAATGACATCATCAATGACATCATCAGAACCCTCATCTTCATCTTCATCTTCATCACATTCTTCTCAAACGTCATCGATCATGCTTCCTATTTGTCGTCGTGGCCTCGACCACATCATCTTTTCACGATCTTCATCCTCACAATCATCTTCATCGATAACATCAGTTTTCTTTGGTCGTCACCATCCTCATCATCAATGACATCACAAACATCATCTGCATCATCAGTGACATCACACACATCATCTACATCATCAGTGACATCACAAACATCATCTTCATCATCAGCGTCGTCCGCCATTGTCTCTGCTGCGTCATTTTTCATCTTCCTCTTCTCAAACATCACTGATCTTGTTTTTCCTCTTCTTCACCGTCCTCTTCATCACTATCCTCCTCCTCTTCATCACTATCATCCTCCTCTTTATCGCGATCATCCTCCTCTTTATCACTATCCTCCTCCTCTTCATCACATCATCCTCCTCTTCGTCACTATCATCCTCCTCTTTATCACTATCATCCTCCTCTTCATCACTATCATCCTCCTCTTCATCACTATCCTCCTCCTCTTCGTCACTATCCTCCTCCTCTTCATCACTATCCTGCTCCTCTTCATCACTATCCTGCTTCTCTATCACTATCCTCCTCCTGTTCTTCATCACTATCATCCTCCTCTTCATCACTATCATCCTCCTCTTCATCACTATCATCCTCCTCTTCATCACTATCCTGCTCCTCTTCATCACTATCCTCCTCCTGTTCTTCATCACTATCATCCTCCTCTTCTACACTATCATCCTCCTCTTCATCACTATCATCCTCCTCTTGTCACTATCATCCTCCTCTTCATCACTATCCTCCTCCTCTTGTCACTATCATCCTCCTCTTCATCACTATCCTGCTCCTCTTCATCACCATCCTCCTGCTCCTCTTCGTCACTTTAGTCTCAACATCTTTTCATGATCTTCATCATCTTCACTAACAAATAAGATTTTTTATCAAGCAGCATCATCATCCTCATCATCTTCCTCTTCATCATCATCATCCTCATTATCTTCCTCTTCATCATCATCACTCTCAAGCAATCACCAACCATCATTACATCTTCATCACCATCCTCATCATCAAAACCCTCTTCATCTTCTGTAGAATCATCAGTCCACTGCCATCTTCATCATCATCTTCATCATTCTCTCGAGTCATTCAACAAGCAGCAACATAATCATCCTCCTCTTCCTCAACACTCTCACCATTCATCATCACCTTCATCATCTTCATCATTGTTAATATTACCATTCCACTGTCATCTTCATCTTCATCAGCCTCTCTCCACACATGACCACCAACCTCGTCTTCATCATTACCATGTTAAGCACCGTCATCATCATCATCATCATTAACATCATCATCAACTTAATCAAATCCATCTTCATCATCATCATCGCCAGTAACAAGTCAGTTATTAATCAAGCATCATCATCTTCCTCTTCTTCATCATTTACATCTTAAAGAATAACATCAGCAAAATCATCTTCATCACATCATCTTCATCATCATCATTAACATCACCATTCCACTGTCATCTTCACCTTCATCAGCTTCTGTTTACCTGTTAACATCAAACGCTTCATCATCATCATCATCATCAACAACATCATCATCATCACTAACTTCACTAAATCCATCATCTTCATCATCATCACCACCACCAGGAACAAGTCAGCTATTAATCAAGCATCATCCTCCTCTTCTTCATCATTTACATCTTAAGTATTAACATCATCTTCATCTTCTTCATCATCATCATCATCATCATTTGAATTACATTCATCAGTGCCTCGCAGTGTTTTCCTGTATATGTAATAGAACTGTAACATATGTAACCTGAGCTGCTGTCCAAGTTAAACAGCTGATTAAATAATAAAATAAGGTTAATTGTTGTGATTGATGAGTGAATGGATGAAGTCACCTCTTTGATGGTGCAGTACTCCGCCTGTGGAGACCATATTCGCCTCTTGTAGAAGAAGTTGAGGGCGATGAAGAGCGCGGAGCCCAGAGCAGCCACGGCGGCGGTCAGGGCGATGGAGATGTGCCGGAGGAGAACCATAAGGTGGAGCGACCCGAGCGGACAGGCTGGAGGGTGGAGGAGGAGAAGGAGGAGGTGGAGGAGGAGGAGGAGGAGAAGGAGGAGGAGGTGGAGGGTCACTGCTTCTTGTTAGACACACCGTCAGGCTGACACTGAGCTCCGTCCTCTCCGGTGGCGCCGCTGCTCTCTCTACATGTGAGCTGAGCTCTCCGCTTGTTTTTGGTTCGAGACGCGCAAGAGGAAGGAAAAACATGCTGCGTTCACGTGCGGCTCGTAAATTTAGACTCTCGTATGGAGATGCGGCTCTCAGCACAGTCAGCGGCGCTTGAAACAGGCGGTGGTGAAAGAAGTAGAGCCAGTGATGGAATGTAACTAAGTACATTTACTAGAGTATTGTAAAAAGCACAATTTTGACGTACTTCCACTCCACTACATTTTTTTTCCTTTACTGTATTTATTTGCTGCAGCAGAGTCAATCTGATCAGATAATGATAATAATAATAATAATACATTTCAACACAATATCTTTAATTTTGAGGTGGGAGTATAAAGTAGCAGAAAATGGATGGAAAGTAATTCAGTACATTTATTCAAGTGCGACAATTAGGAATCAGAATCAGAATTTCCTTTATTTGTCCCGCAAACGGGGGAATCTCTTCAATTTCTTAAGTACAATTTTTATGTAAAATGTAGTGTAGTTTAATATACTAAAGTTAAAAAAAGGACAGTATTTGCCTCTAAAATGTAGTCGAGTTGAAGTATAATGTATCAGAAAATGGAAATAATCACATAAAGTAATAGCCTCAAATACCACAAAACTATACTCAAATACAGTACTCAAGTAAAAGTATTCAGTCACATTCAGTAATCCTACTTGAGAAGTAAAAGCAGTGATGGAAAGTAACTGAGTATATATTCTCAAGTATTGCACTTATAGGTACAATTTTGACATTGTCTTTATACTTCCACTTCAAAAGTAAAGATATAAATGTGAAATATTTGTTTATTTTACAATCTGATTGGCTCTGATGCAGCAAATGAGTATAGTAAAGTAAAAAAAAAAAGTATAGTACTTGATTAAATGTACTCAATTACTTTGCATCACTGCTTTTACTTCTTAAGTGGAATTACTGAATGTTTATTTCACAACCGTCTGTCTGGTGAAATGTAACTAAATACTTTCACTTAAGTAATGTCTTTATATTTGTGTGATCCTGCGCTGAGGGACTAATTTCATAACATCCGACAGGACCTGAAGGCAACACCAGCACCCCGCCCACCCGCCGCCGGTCTGCAGGTGAGTTCAAGACGTCAGAGACACACGAGCTCAAATTCAATATGAATATTCATAAATGTGGATCACACAGAGCTGCATGTGTGTGTCTGTAATGAGACACGACATGTGGACAGCAGATCACTGCTGGTGGAGGTGAAGTGCTCCATCTACAGTCAAGTCTCACATTTATATATTATTATTTCCTTTATTGGCTCTGAAAACATCTTATTACAACCATTATTTTAATCACAAATAATTGATTTTTTAAATATGTAATTAGTATTTAATTTATTAATCATAGAAAAAAAACAAAAAAACAAACTTGTTTTCTAGAGGAGCAACGTCTCCAGTAACAGCAATATCACCAGACTCCATAACAAATACCGTGATTATAAGAGTTATTGCATCATGAGGAGAACATTTTCACACTTTGTGAACAGTGATGGTAGATTCTAAATCTCTGGTATCTTCTTGTTAATTCGGCATTAAATACAAAACAATAAGATGTTTATTTTCTTTTTAAACGTGTCAATTTATTGCAGCGTTGCTGTAATAGCCTGTCTGTATTTCTTGTTTAAATACAATTCAAATAAACAGATGAACTTCCAATTGCAGTAATCACTAATTTATAACAATATTCAATGTTTTTTTCTGATCTTTGTGACCTAAAAGGTGGCAAACAAACCCAGTAATTGAACTAGTCACTTATATGAATATAGTTGAATTACAAGAAAGCTGCTATAAAATTTTTTTTTTTTTTATGACTCTATAAACACAAAAGGGCCTAAAGAACATTTTACAGCAAGATGACTGTTTTTTCTGACATGGTCACACATTACACACATGATAAATACATTTAAAGCTATTCTCACCAACCCTTCAGATTTAATCCTGAGGGAATTTATTTGATTGATGCCTTCAGTTAATCAACTCGTCCTGTTTCACCATGAATGATCCCTGAGCGCTGACAGAGAACAGACTCTCCCACAGAGAACTGAAAAAGCAGCTCGGCTTGTTGACCTCCAGGGGGCGCTGTGGGCTTTAAAGTTTGTCAATACAGGAACACGTGAAGACGATAAATCACAATATTTATAATAAAGATGTGTTAATTATAATGTGAGAAGATGAATCAAACAGAAATTAAATGGATACAACTGTCAACCTACAACCTAACCCTGAAAGAACAAAATACTCAAATTAAATGCAATTAATAAACAGAATAATCAATTAAACACTAACAAAATCTAATATAACCTGGACACAAACAACAGGAGGAAGATGAATAAGATGACCTTTGACCTCTAGCAGATCAATATGAAAAAAGAGTTTATGGAAAACTGATTTTAAAAAAATAAAGAGCTGTCAGCTTCATGGCTGCAACTAATGGTTATTTTCATATTGATCTATCGATCATGTACTCAATTAATCGATTAGTTGTTTAGCCTGTGAAATGTCAGATATATAAGATGACATCCTCAAATGTCTTTATTTGTCCACAACTCAGAGATATTCAGTTCACCGTCATAAAGGAGGAAAGACACCAGAATATATTCACATTTAAGAAGCTTACATTTGATCGTTAATCACAATAATTGCTGTTTTCCTCAATGACAAGTAATTGATTAGTTGTTACAGCCCTATCAATCAGCTCTACTTAACAGTCTATTAACAGAAAATGAGTCAGCAACAATTATGATAATCAACCTCTCACATATGAGGAAAACAGAAAAGAAAGTAACATTTGAGAAGCTGAAATCAGAGTTTTCAGAATTTCTTACTAGTAGAGTTACTAGTTACTTTGCCAAAGTAATGCATTTTTAAATTAATTTACTTTATCTGCAAACTGATGAAAAGTAAAAACACTGATTCAATGGTCAAAGAAGTTGTTGGAAAAAGATGTGATAATCAGTATATATGATGAGATGCCGGATTATAATACAGAAAAAGATGCTTTGGATCATTCATAATTATTTCATTTCCAGTCAGGTTTACTGTGTCAGTGCACTGATGTTATTTTAGCCAATAACATTTATTGTTAAGATGTAAAATATCCTGCCTCTGTTAAGATGTTTCTATATCAGATCTTCTTCCATATATCTTTATCGTCATTGGCCCAAAGAAAACTGTAGTATTGGTTGGGCTCTAATGGACTCTTCTATGCTTGGGATAATTTAGGTTTGCTGTTTCAGTGCAGTGATGCTATTTTAGATGAAAAATATCTTGACTCCATTACACATTTCTATCAAGATGTATTCATATTAGATTGTTCAAAAGTTGGCCCGAAAACACATACAAATATATTTATTTTTTGCTTTTACTTCTACTTGTAGCATGTTTTTTCAGCTACTTTAAGTACTATTTGCCTGGGTGACTTTAACTTTCAATAATACTAAGTAATATTTTAGAAATATGTCTTTACTTTCATTAAGTATGAATTTTGGGTATTTTTACAACACTGCTTGTGTGTTTTTGCATTTGACAACCATGACCACAAGTCTTATTTTGCTCTGTCTCCATTACACATCTTTATCATAATGTATTCATATCAGATTTTTCAAAACTTCTGCCACAAAACATGTGTACATATTATTTGCTTTTACTTCCACATTTGATACTTGCAGTATGTTTTTTTCAGATACTTGAAGACTTTTACTCAAGTTCTATTTGCATAGGTGCATAAACCTTCAGTAATATCAGGTAAGATTTTTAGAAAGATGACTTTTGTGTACTTTTATAACACTGCTTGTGTGTTTATGCATCTGACAACCATGACCAGAAATCTAATTTTTGCTGTGTCTCCGTCACACATATAAATATATTTATCATTTGCTTTTACTTCCATTTCTGATACCTGTAGTATGTTTTTTTTTTCAGTTCCTTGAAGACTTTGACTCAGGTACTTTTCGCATGGGTGACTTTAATCTTCAGTAATATATCAGAAACATGACTTTTGTGTACTTTTACAACACTGCTTGTGTGTTTCTGCATGACAACCATGACCGGAAGTCTTATTTTGCCGTGTGAATTTATTTCACAGATCCTTTATTTTGAAGTCCTAGCCGGAAGCCGCGGTGCCTGTGTGTCGCTTGACAACGGTCCCCCGGCTGAAGTCATCGGGACTGAGGACAGACTTTACCGCCGCTGCCGCCGCCGCTTCCCTCCCGTCCCGTTTTTTTTTTTTTAAAGCATATCTTAACAAAAATTACCGGTCAAGTTCGTGTCGGGTTTGTCGGGTTTTAACGGCTCTGGATTCGCTCGTTACTTTCTTCTCTCAGCGGTGTTCTTGACTCTTCGTTCCCCCGCGGCTGGCGGCTAGCATCGGTTACTGCTGCTAAACATGGTGGCCTGTAGGCAAGAAGAAGAAGAAGAAGAAACGAGCCCGGTTTGAGGATTTTCTCTATTAGAACCACTCGGGCGGGTTGTTCGGGAGAAGCAGCACTTGCTCCGGACACAACACCGCCCCTCAGTTTGACTTTAATTTGGCGGTTTATGGACCTGGACGTGAGGCTGCCTTTCTGTTTACGTTGATAGAAGCAGCAGCAGCAGCAGCACCGTCCGTGCTCCGTGGACCGAGGATAATTCTACTTCACTTCAAAAGTTGTCACCAGGCCGCCTCAAAGTTTCCAACCACAGTGGGAAAAGTTGAGAAAGAGGCGCTAACGTGTGGAAAAACACGTCTAAAGGCAGTTTTATGACCCATTGTGGATGTCTCGACTCTTTCATTGACATGAATTGGTGCACAAGTGCAGCTAACTGGAAGTATTTCATCCTCTGATAGCTCCATTCATCAAGCCCCTCTTTGAGATTTGATCTGTGGATTAATATGGATTATTATTATGATTCCTATTATTATTATTATTATTATTATGGCCTAATCCAAACCGCGCCAGACCGGGAATTTTGGGAATAACCGCTCGATCCTTGTTGATGTTGCTGATGATGATGGTGACAGAGAAAAGCGATGGTTTCCCTTCGTTATGATTTTGAGTAGAGAGGATTTAATTACATGGAGACTCGCCTGACATGCCAAGGAAGGAGTTGCCACTACCTGAGGGTTGGGAGGAAGCCAGAGACTTTGATGGCAAAGTGTATTATATTGACCACATTAACCAGGCTACGAGCTGGATCGACCCCAGAGACAGGTAAGAGAGTGTGTGTGTGTGTGATGTTGTGCTACTAATGAAGAAGATGTTGACCTTTGACCTCCTGCAGATGCTCGAAAACACCCCACACATGTCAAACATAACAGAAATGTGACTGGATAGGTGATGGAAAGGTTGCATCTGTGCATGCTGCTGTGCAGGTACAGATGATAATCATGTCAGGCTGCACTTAACATAAAAAAAAATCAATGAACTTTGGTCCTCAGTTCTTCATCACAACACCACAAGTCTGTTGCTTTTATTGATATAAACCATGATCTTAATAAAATAGCACATTTGTCCTCATTTTGCTAGTTTGCTGACCCACATTCCACCAATAAATATGGAAAAAATGGATTACTGAAGAGCTGGATTTGCATGTGTGGACACTAAATGTAAATTATTTTAACAAGGCAAAGGTGGATTAACTGTTTTCATGTTCAGGGAACTGTTGCACCTGTGGTCAGTCTCTCGTTGCACTTTGGACTTGAGACTATTAAATTAATCACCAACTATTTTAACAATCTGTTTGAGAAGAGGAATTCCAGCTTTGGACCAAACAAGACATTTGACGACGTCATCTTGGGCTTTGGGGGAACAGATTGAAGATTGTATTACTTTTTTAAAAAGGGCTGCTTTGCATGTGTGGACTCTAAATGTAAATTATTTTAACCAACCAGAGATGGATTAACTGTTTTCCTGTTCGGGCCACTGTTGCACCGGTAGTCAGTCTGTTGTTGCATTTCGCAGCAGGTCCATACCAGAGCTGTAATGGTTAAGCAGTAAGTTTCAGCAATTAGCTATTTTGATTATAAAACTTAAAGGTTTTAATCCTATTCCAACTTCTTAAGTGTGGATATATTCTGGTTTCTTTGCTCGTCTGTGACAGTAAACTGAATATCTTTGGTTTGTGGACGAAACAAGGCATATGAGGCGATCATCTTGGGCTTTGGGAAACATTTTTAACCAATCGACAATGAAATTAATCACATTTTCAACCCTTATCTCCACAAAGAGATCAATTATGTGCATAACTTATTATATACTACTATATAACTAACTATATTACAGAAATACTTTTTCTTTCTTGCGGCCTTGGATTGCTGGATGGACAGTTTTCCTGTTCAGGGAACTGTTGTCGCACCTGTTGTCAGTCCCTCTTTGCACTTAGCAGCAGGTCCATGGCAGAGCTAAGACGACGAATTAATTAGTTTCAACTCTCAAAGCAATCGACAACTATTTTGATAATCGATTGATCTGTTTGAGTAAAGTTTACGTCTGAATTATCTGAGTCCAGCTTCTTAAATGTGATTTGTTTTCTGGTTCCTTTGTGACAGTAAACTGAATGTCTTTGGGATGTGAACAAAACAAGACATTTGAGGACATTATCTTGGGCTTTGGGAAACACTAATCAATATTTTTCACAATTTTCTGGCAGAAGAAATGATTGACAGATGATCGGTCATAAAAATGGTAAAGGTGAATCTGTACCGACTTCTGACGTGCAGAAACCAGAAACTCATTTACATTTGAGAAGCTGACATCAGATGTTTATTGTTCTTTGAAATACTTAAAGGTAATAGAAAAAGGGCAGGTAACCACAGACGCATGTTTTTATTCTCCATCCCCATCAGAGTCATCTTCACTGATGAAACTAGGTTCTTGGCCCCAGTGCACTTGTGGACAATCAATCATGGTGTCTCAAACCCTAAAATATTCATCTGACTGTCATTTATCACAACAAATGTCAGCAAACACGTCACATCTGAGCAGCTGAAACCAGAGAGTGACTGAAAAGATTAGTAGATTGTCACCAGAGTTGCTGAAAGGCCAAAAAACACAAGTTTGTGTCTGCAAAACATACAGCATCCTCTATTCTCAGACAACTGGCTCAGATAAAAGGAAAAACCCCAAATACCAAGTGACACCAGTGGTGACAGATGGAGGTGCTGAATCATACTGGTTTCACAGCGTTTATCCCAGCACTGAAACCAGTATGACTGTCACTAATCCTGATGACCCCTCGAGCTGTTTGCACAGGATTTATCAAGAGGACGAGCTGGACGTCGAGCTCTAAACAGTGTCACAAAAATGTCTCTTTTAATTTTCATTTATCTCCTTCAGATAGTTGTTTATCTGTTTTACCCCAGCTTGTCACTGTGCTGCTGTGTCATGTAAATATCCACCAACAGATCAGTGAATCTTCAGTCTTATCTTAACGCAGGTTCTTATTTACGTAACAGCTTCATCTATAAAGTCTGGTGTATATGAGAACAGGCTGTGGTGGAGAAAGGAATCAAACTTGAGCTTCTGTGCACAATTAGTTGGAATGCAGAAAATGAATTGGCACATTGTCATTGATTTAATACTGGTTTAAAGCAAATTACTTACATTTTGATTTGTCCAACTTCTCAAATGTAAGAATTTACTGCAACACCTGATACTAAATCTTATCTCGTCCTATCTTATCTTCACTTATGAGATAAAACACGACAGGCAAAATGTAGCTTTGTACTAAATTGGAGCTTGAATGCTGACTCAACATAAATAAATACTATAATTCCTAACATTTAATCACTTGACCCTACAAGCAAAACATGCAGGATAAACCCTGATCTGGTCGTTTACATGGGTTGCTGGACAGATGACAACCTTATTAACAATATAAAAGGTCAACAATATTCAGTGCATCAAATCATTAGCTTTAATCTCAATATAATGTACAGCATTGTTTAAAATGTCTTGTGCAATATCGGCTTTTTAACATTTAAATATAATTTCCTTTTTACAATACTGGGGCAGTATTTCCGAAACGATGTGCAGTACCTTTTGTTTCTCTATTTGGCTCTGATGTCTGTTGAATGTCAGTCTATTATGTTTTTGTGTTTTAAACTTATGTTACTGTAATTTTGAGCATTTCCTGACACAAATATCCCTCGGGAGCTTGCAAAAAGTTCTTGATACACTTTCTGTCGGTGAACTGACTGGTTAATCTTTTTCAACTTTTACAAACAGCTGAGCTACAGAAGGACATTCGCACAAAATACAGTTTGGTTTTAGGTAAAATTTAGGGCTGCATAATACATCGCCTCAGCATCGACATCGCAGTGTTTGCATGTGTAATAGTCACATCGCAGACGGTGTATGCTGGCTTTTTTCCAAATCACACGTAGTTGGCAGACAGATGAAAATTTCAATGACCAAAACCAGTGGAAAACATTTGAAGTAAGTAAATACATTCATTAATTGCTTATTAAATTATAAGATGTTGCTTGGATAACTTAAATTTAAACTTATTATGTGCAAAATTTTGGTTTTGTCTGAGAGATTCACACCCCACGCACCGCTGGCATACTTCTTCCTGAAGTAAAATAATATATGACGCCATACGAGCGGCACACTCCATCAGCTGCCTCGCACTAAGGCTCGACAGCCTCGGCTCTGAACTGTCGGGCAAGCTAACTCGGCTATTTCACATTTCAGAGGTGTTTCGAGTGTCACTGCATTAAAGCTCAAGTATAAGATGGCAGCATGTGATCAATATTAACAATCTGCCATTTAATAGTCATTGGGCCGATCTGTGGCTGTAACCATGGTGACTTACGCCCCACTGTGATGTCATCTGTATAACCCTCTATTGAGGTATGCAAGTTATCTAGTGAAATATCATAATGTGAATTATTTCCCAACATTGTGCAGCTCTGGTAGAATTTGTATGAATGTGAGAGCTGTAGCCAAAACTTGAAACGTTTAATCGAGAGACGGCGAACAGCAGAACGATGGGAGGAAATCGTAACGAGAGCTTGACTCGCTTGCAGAAGTGATGTCTGTTTTCAGAACTACAGTCTCTTCTCGTTTGAATTAGAGATTCGACCTTGAAGCTGGGAGCTTTCCTTCCCTGTGAGGAATGTCGACATCCTTTAGTGTAAAGTGAATGCATCAAGAGGGTGATAAACAAGGTGTTCCTTCTCACAGTGTGCTCTGCTCATAAGTGATGTCTCTAAAGCCCTGAGAGGGGAGGCAGGGAATAAACAAAGGGCAGGACTTCCTCACTCCTGTTCAAACCATTAGAGTAGGAACGTATTAGACTTCGCAGGAACAAATCTCAGGAGTTAGTGCCCCGAAGTAATATCCCAGATAATACAGAGCTATTTTCAGTTCAGTTGTGTCCTATATTTTGCATTATTTTAGATATTATTTATACCTTGGTTCATGTGTTTGTTTCTCTGCCAGCCTGATTTTGTTATGTCCTGTATTAGCTAGGAACACATTTTAATAGAGACGTACAGTAAGTCGACCTGTCAAAGCCCCATGTCAATAATCCAACCAGTTAACTACAAATCATGTAACAAACGTTGCATTGTTTTCCTCTCATTTTACTGCAGTGTGTTTGGTCGGTTTTGCATTCCTATTATCAAATGAGCCGGGACCATTTTTCAGAACTCATCTTTCTCGTTTGTGTTCATTTCTGATCTGTGTTGTCATCAACGAGGCCCCATCATCAGGAAACAAATGTTAAGCATCTAATATTAATGCTGACAAATTGTATACCCTGATTCTGCTTTGGAACATGTCGACATTATTATACAATCATTATGCAACTTGGAACCAAATAAAACCGACTAAATTGTCACTGTGATGGATTATTTACAGCATCTCAAACAAGTTTCAAGGCTCTTGAAGAGATCGCTCTCTTGCCAAGTAAAATGGATAGAAGCCAACGGTTGCTCAGAATGTCAAACCTCATATAATTAATGGAATGCAATGGCTGTTAAATGTCAAAATACAGAGTGAAATGGATGGAAGCCAGTTGTTGGGATGTCACATATTATTGTAGAGCTGCAATGATTAGTTGATAAATCAATTAGTCAATCGAAAGTAAATTCATTTCCATTATTTTGATGAACAACTGAATGTTTTGTTCGTTTTTTGAAGTAGTAATGTTAAAAATTTGCTTCATAAATATGAAGATTTGCTGCTTTTCTCTCATTTTCGATTGTAAATGAAATCGTCATTTTGTGTTCGGGGAAATTCTGACTAGCAGATTTTGAAAAAATTCATTATTCACTGTCCTACATTGTAGTACAATGGATGGCAGCCAATGGCTGACAGGAAGGTTGGCTGCCATAGTGAAATGGATTGAGGTCAAATTGCTGACTGGGATGCTTAATATTATGGTTGGAAGCCAGTGGTTGCTTAAAAAATAAAGCCCTATATAAATTCATTAAAGTGATAAAAGACAATGGCTGTTTAAAGTCAAACAACATAGTGAAATGGATTGAGGTCAAATTTCTGCCTGGGATGGACAGTAGAGCTCCAGCAATTATACTTGTCATTGAGTAGTTGATCTAAATAGAAACATACTGATTTTCAGATTTCAGCTTCTTAAATATAATATAATAATAATAATAATGATAATAATAATAGTAAATTTAATTTCTAATGCACTTTACATTTAAACAAATCTCAAAGTGCTAAATATATATAAATATAAGGATGTGCTGCTTTTCTTTGTCAGGTATAGAAGTAAATTAAAAATTGGGGGGTTTTGGCTGTTGGTTGGAAAAAAGAAGCAATTTGACTTTGGTTTGTGGAAGTTGAATATTTTTTTACATTTTGTAGAGTGAATGATGAAACTCACTCTACAAAATGTAAAACAAACAAACAAACAAAAAACTTTTGTAGAGTGAATGATGAAATTGGGGCGGCTGTAGCTCAGTGGGTAGAGCTGGTGGACCAGTGATCGGAAGGTCGCTGGTTCGAATCCCCGGCTCCCCTGGGGTGGGACTGAGCTACATGCCGAAGCATCCTTGAGCAAGATACTGAACCCCAGAAATGCTCCTGATATGCAGTTGGCACCCTGTGGGGCAGCCACTGCCATCAGTAAGGGTCCTGCAATGAGCTGGCGACTCGTTCAGGGTGTACCCTGGCCTTCGCCCATGAGTACAACTGGATTTGGCCCCAGTAAGCCCCGCAACCCTCAGGGGGGTAAAAAGCGGCAACATCCCGCAACCCTCGCGGAAAAGCGGAAAAGAAAACGAACGAATGATGAAATTGTGAAAATAATTTGCAGATTGTTAATGAAAGTAATTGTCCGTTGCAGCCCTACACTATGACCACTATTGTGAAATGGATAGAAGCCAGCGGCTCAGCCAGCGTTGACCACAATAATGAAATGGATGGATGAAATGGTTGTCCAAAAAGTAGAACTTTTTGAAAGACAATGATTGTTTGGAAGTCAGCACTATAGTGAAATGAATGCAACTGGATGCCAATGGTTGACTGAAGTTTTTGGTCCTTTTTCTACATTTTCCATCCTCTCTCTACTTCCAGACAATATTTAGAGTTATGGTTAGGGCCATTTGGTAACTTTTCTGAGGCTTTCGATAATTCATGCGTTTCATGTGACGTCACACATGAGTCACAGCGCCATCTTGAAGACCGTCCTAGGACCGGAGCTACGGTAGTCTAATGTAAACAATGCCGTCTATTTGCTGTTCTGTAGGCTGTAATAACAGCAAGTCAAACAAAGATGGACACATAATTTACAACATTCCCAAGAACACAGAAAGGAGACAGAAGTGGATAGCTGCAATTAGAAGGATTCACTGGACGCCGACAGAACACTCCAGGCTGTGCAATGATCATTTATTTCGGGTAAGTTCGTTGACTCTGAACTGACGTTAGTTAGCCTAGCTAGCAGAAGTGGAAATTAGCACCCATATACCGTAAAATACCAAATAATGGCCGGAGCGTTTATTTGTTTCAACCAACTAACAGACCAGGCGGCAGTTTGGGACAGGCGTTTAATTACTCCCTCACAAAAATCCGGGATGAAAATGTCACAAACTTTGCCAGCTTCTCTGTGAATTCTCTGGCATCCTTCTGCAAGTGAAGTTGTTGCGGCGGAGCAAACTCCTCATCTCTGCTGTCACTCACGGTGGCGGACATTTGTTCCCATCGCCCTGATCATTTTGCGGGACACTCTCTCGTGGCGTGCCCGTTTGCTGATAACTCATCTCCGCATGTTTATCTCAGGCTCCTCGCTAGCCTTCTTCGTCCCTCCAGCATGCAGCTTGGCCCTGCTGCTGTCCTCCTCAGACAGACACTGAAGCTCTGTTTGATTTTTTCGCCAATCTCTCACTTTCTTGGGGTCGACAGAGAAATATCTAGCAGCTGCTTCTCCCGAGTTTTCCTCCGAATATTTTTCGACAGAAAGTTTGAATTTCAAGTCGTACTTTTTTTTTTTTTGCTGCACCGGAGCTGGTGCTCCCAGCTGTATGGCAATGGATTGTGTATAAGGTAAAAATGAAACTATTGCCAAAACAAATATTTGGCAAATGTTGCGGGACAAAAGCGGGGTTTGTAATCCATTTGGGAGTACATGTGGATCCAATCCTGAAATACTTGTTTTTGTAACATAGCGCTGCTTTTCCTCCGTGGAGAGATGAGTTTTGTTAGCCATTTCCCCTCGAACCAGTTGAAGGCGCTAACAGTACACTATATCGTACGGTCCTTAATGGTCCTAAAGATGGCGGCCAGAACGAAAAAGTCACGTGACTGAAACCCATGAACATGATTTTGACTTTAAAGACTTCTTAAGGACATATTTGATTTTGTCGTCCAGACTAAAAACGGCCTGCTTGAGGAGCTTAGTTTCAGTGAAATCCCTGATTAAGAAGTCCTTGGATAATTGGTTGGACACTGCATGGTGTATTGTGTGAAAAGAGTTTATTAGTTAACTAGAAGGTGGTTGTAATAGTGTTTACACTGAAGTGGTTTAGATGTCTTTGTTGACATAGTGGTTGGTTAAGTTTTTTAATTCTTGTTGTTATGCCAAATAATTGATGGGATTGAGGGTTTGACTCCTTTTAAAATGTTCCAAATATAAAAAAATAATGCAGAACACTTTTTTGGTTTTGTCAAAGTACATAAATTCATATTGCACCCAAACTGGAAAAACTGACCGGTCATAAAAACATTCCTGAGTTATTTTCTTCTTGGCTGTTTTTCTCCCGGGGTACATCCTGCTTACTGACATTCCTGCAATTAGAAATCAGGTCTGAAGGTGTGTGTTACCTTTCTCTGTCTCTCATAAATCCATCGATGTAACAGGCTTAGATTGCCAAGCATGCAGTGCCAAATGACACAGTCCCACTTGTACAAAAAACCCACAGTGTAGAGGGGAGGGCAGATTTTCATGGGGGCTCGTTTTTCATCTTTACCAGTTACTTAAGACCCCTCGGACTTTGACACCAAATCCCTTTAATGGCTTATGTCTGGAATTCTGGAGGCTTACCACTTGTTTTTTTTCTTTGCTCTGTGACGGTTGAGTGTGAGCGAGAACACAGAGTCTTTTCTTATTGCATTAGGTTGACTTTGTCTCTGTATTTTACGTGTTTTGTGTACGTGGTTGATGCTAGAGGGACAGTAAATCCACTGTACATCAACACTACCATCTTCCTCAAACAATATTCTTCTGACCTTAGTTATGTTGTCATGTAAAGTCTGCGCAAAGATGTTAACTGTAGTTTTACATATTTGAAAACAATTACCAATTTTCATATAGTCTCAGATGAATCTTTGCACCGTTGGCTCTGGTATTGGAGACTGTGACATGCCTAAATTCTTTTGCAGGCAATGCCAGGTAATGCGTACCCCAAGTCTTGTTTTTTCTTGTGCTTGACTGAGGTGAAAAGTTTGACTTACCCTTCAACATCTCAAACAAATGTTGAAGTGAGTTGAAGTATCCCAGCCTCGTTTAGATGGATGGAAGATTATGCTGCAAAGGCGGAACAACATATTCCCCTGTTACTAGGGCTGGGCGATAAATCGGTAAAATCGATTAATTCGAGTTTTTGGTTTAGGACGATTTTAAAAAATGAAAATCGATTTTTTATTTAAGTTGCTCCGCCGCCGCTCCTTTCAGGCTCCCGTGGTTCATAGTGGGCTTCGCCCTCCTTGCACTGACTTTCCGCAGAGAAACAAACACAACATGCAGCGAGCCGAGAGTTTGTTCCTAAAAAGTCATTGTCTCGTTAGTAGTTTGGTTTTGTAGCGTCGGACCTCGAACAAACCACCGTCCGCTGCAAAGTTAATTCAGAGGCTTTTGCAACTAAAGGCAGCGGACCGACCCATTTATTTCAGCATCTCAAACAGACGCCTGTATCACAGTGGGACACTTGTTGTTCACTTACGAGAAAACCGCTGCAGCCCACAAACACCCACTATAAAGCAGCCAACATTAGCAAAATCATGTAATAATTGCGTCCCGTATGACAAGAAAGCGGCCCGGTGGACAGCTTTTATGGGTGCAGTCATGTTGCATATCGTTAAAGATATGGTGCCCGTAGTGGAAAAGCTGGAGGTTCATCCACATGCTGAAAATGTTCGACCGCAGGTTTGTGCTACGAAGCCACAACGGGTCCTGACTCAAACCAGAGGAAGCAGACAGGCTCGTCTTCCTGGTCAAAAATGTGTAAAACAGACAGCAAGCACACACCTCATGTCCTGTACATCTACCAACATGTCATGTTTACTATGCAATGCATGCAGATGTTTAATTTAGTTTACATATCTTCAGGGATATAAAATACTTTTTTGTAAACAAAGGCACATTTTGCAAAATAAAGTATTTAATGAGAGTTATGTTCACACTTTATCAATACCAATATGAAAACTGATGTTTTTATAATAGCAAGCAATCTGACATGTTAAATATGTTTACAAAAGCATTTTATCAAAAAGGGACACAGTCTTTTCAAAAGGATGCACTTTTATATATTTTTTCAAGTGAGTTTGAAGCTGCACTGTTTCCAATGGCAGGGCAAATTTGTTTAAAATCATAGCAAAAAAATAAGCACAATGCTTTTGATAATTTCTTTGTAATTTGAAGAAAAAAAAATCGATTGAGATCGTAAATTGAGTTTGGTGTGAAAAAATCGGAGATTCAATTTTTAGGCCATATCGCCCAGCCCTACCTGTTACTGACACTTTCAGTCCACTAGTTCAAGGTAGCACATCCTGGTTACTGTAATAAAGCCTTTTAACAATCTCTCATGTCACATTTCAATAATAAGCTGACCTATAACGGCATAGTATCTTAATTAGTCAGAATAGAAGTTGACTAAAATGGCAACCATATTTTCAGTTTCAGCAACCAAAAGCTGATGCCTGGTTGTCAGCTTTGCACCAGCATTTAATAGATGTTTTATATATATGTATATTACTGTTTCTCAGTACTGCATCAGTGTACTGCATTGTGATCCATATTGCTCACTCATATTCTGCGCATTGGATCCTGTCTGATATTACAGACCTGTAATTTTATTGATGCAGTGCTCGTAATCCTTCAGCCACAGATGTGATTTTCAGATGTCGGCCACCTGTGCTGTCTCCCAGTGGTACATCCAATCCAGGGCCTTGTTTTTTTGTGCCACAAAACATCACTAGTGGCACATAAGGCCTGTTGTGGAAATTAAGAGTGAATATGTGACCTGACGACGACAACAGCAAGCGAACAAAGTAAAATTAATAACAACAGATGCAGTCGTAAACAGGTGGGAGTTGGAATGAAGTGGAGCTCCACTGGTTAAGCAGCGAGAAAGAGGATAAATCTCCCCAAACAAAGTCCTTAAAAAACACACACACATTCCTGAAACACACGACGTGAAGGAACGAGCAGCGCGCAGACTCGCCAACCAAAGGCCCGATTCATCTGAAATCCCTTTCACTGCTTGCCAAGGTGCACGGGGTCAAAGTGCAGCGCGAGGCCCCGCAAACTGCTAACTGGGATCTGAACAGAGGCCGGCTCGCACACCGCTGCAGCGTAATTTATTTTAATACATAACCCACCATGTTATAACTTATTTATCTGCAGGAGCTCACAACAACAGCATTAATACTGCAGCGCTCTCCCAAACCGACGCAGTACATAAACTGCTGAAATGAGATGTCAGACGGCAGACAGCATCACGACAGCAGCCTCAGTTCTTGTGTGCAAAAACAAAAGCTTCTCTGCAGATGCACATTTTTTAAGGTAGCTGTGATTCACATTCATACGCTTGAACTAGTGCTGAAACAATCAGTCAATGAATGGATAATTAAATGAGAATAATTGGAACCAGGGCCAGTACATGTCTCTTTCTGTTGTCATCAGTGCTGCTTTCACCGAAGACATATCTCACCGTTTGTGCAGGGAAGAGGAGGCGGAGATAGTTGAGATTGATGAAATACTCCCAGCTAGTTGTATTTACTGGAAAAACTTGAGTAATGGGAATACACCGAACAACAAATAGGCCTACATCAGATTTGTTTTGTAACGTGTTTTTCCTCTAAGTTTCTCAGCAGTTTATCACAGTTTTCCCTCTCACTCTTATATAACCTGACTGCATGCATTTCAGGCGATTGAGGACAATTGGCGTCTGCTGTTTACTTTACATTACAATGTCAACAAAACTTATGTTTTACTACTTATTACCAGTTTCGTGTTTATCTCTGATTCTATCAAAAATCCCAGATTGGATCTCAAGCAGGTATACAAGTCTATGCCCTGATCCGATACCACGTGATATATCGGTCCTTAAATCAGACCATGACAGTGTCCCATATACCCGTATGAAAATGTATGAAATAGTACAGGAACATCTCTGAGCAAAACCTCCTCTTCCTCGGAAACTGTTTTTATTCCCTGGCAATTACGTGAAACTGTTACCCACGGACGTGAAGCACGAGTGCTGTAAAAAAGTGAAATAAACTCTGATTCTTACATCACAAAGGCTGCAAGTAACAAGCAGCAGAGAGGCTCAGAGCCATCTTTCTCTCACAATGTGTCTGTGAAGTTTCAAATCATCGTTGATGAGCAGAGAGAGAGACGGAGAGAGAAACTGTGGACCTGTTGGCTTTGAATTTAATGCTGCAGCAGTCACATAAAAACTTGACTTATTATAGCCTGTGGTTTAGGAATGAAGAAAGACGGCAAGCCTTACGTAAAGATGTTGCTGTCAGAGTGTGTGTGTGTGTGTGTGTGTGAGTCACAGATATCTGATGTTCTTTATTTGAATATGTAATGTACCTGCAGCCGTACGGGACTTCCAGATTGTGGTGCTGATTTGATAGTTTATTACATGTATGGCTCCAGCTAACATCATATTCAGTGTTGATTTATGTTGATTGCAATTTCCCAGAGCATAAAGTGACGTCTGTAGATTGCTTCTGTGTTCCAACCAACAGTCCAAAACCGAAAGTCTTACTATCATCATAAAAGACAAAGGAACAGCAGCGTATCATCACATTTGGAACCAGCAAATTGTTTGACATATTTCCTCGAACAATGACCGAAAGAATTAATCAGTAATCAAGACAGTTTTGAGTCGAGTCTGACTGGCACTTATTTTTTGTCGCAATAATTACAATTTTTTATATCAGCCAGTATACAAATCTTTTGCAATGATCCTTCAAAGGTGGATAGGGAACAAAGATGGGGAATGAAGACAGGATATTTTACAGTTCATGAATTAACTTTATCATCTAAAATGACACTGGCCGACTTAAACAGTAAAGTTGCAATGAATTTAGTAAAAATAAATTACCCCAGCATCTTTTTCTGCATAGGTTTAGGGTCAGCCAACCAATGTCTCTGTCAGGCTCTATTATTTTGTTTCCTATCAATAAATCATTCCTCATCAGAGGAATGCTTTTTAAAAAAAAAAAAACATTCCGTTTTCGTCCTTCCTCTTCTATTCTGTCAATCTTTTTCTAAACAAACCCTTGCTAAAGTATGATGAATCAGATTTGTGAAGAAGTGTTTGTTAGTTCTGCTGTCGCTTTGAAAAAGTGGCCATGGACTCTGAAAGCGTACTGACAATATGAATGTCTCTGCAGACCTTCGACATAAAACAAAAAAGGGGAACAAAAGAAGGAAAACCTCTGGACAGAGCTGCCCCTGTAGCTCTCGCAAAGTGCAATATCATCGATCCACCCTTGCAGTGACGCACTGAATGCATGTCGTCAGGTTAAAGGAATGCTATCTGATAACGCCGTCACTGGTGTGAACAGAGCAATGTGCAGAAACACTGCAGCAGATCTAATTCGTCTTTTTATGAGCAGTTTGTTTATCATAAAAAGGCTTTTTATCTGGTCGCGTTGACAGTTTGTATAATGGATTCTAAGGTGAATGTGAAAGAAGAGTGAGGGATCCTGTGTGTGTGTGTGTGTGTGTGTGTGTGTGTGAGAGAGAGATTGTTTTACTATTGGACCTTGAGCGGCTGTGAAATGTAGCTGGAAGCCTCATAACTCGACTCGAGGAATTTATACGCCGCTCTGAATGAGCATTTCAGCGCGTCGTCGTCTGACTCACCGCTCAGATATGCAGCCCGCCTCCCTGTGTGTTTGCACTCTGCCGCACGCTTTGTCAGTTTGCATTAGAGCACCGGGGCCCGGCCTGGCTGTTTACCTTGGTATGTGAAACCTTGGGGGTGTGTGTGTGTGTGTGTGTGTGTGATGTGTGTACTGTGTGTTTGGGCATTAAAGGCAGATATAGAGGCAGTATTGATACCCTGCACATTAATTTTTGACCGCTTTGATGCTGAAAACATCACAAGAACTCAGTGTTTTTCCTCCCAGAGTTTAAGATAAGCTTCTTAAAAAACATGCAGAACATCATGTGACACTGAAACTTATTAATTGGCGGGGTTAGCAGTTATATAAGGCAGGGTTACGCACTCTGGACACAAGCGAGAGGATAAAGATCAACATAACTTCTGTTTGAAAATCAGTAATTGCCTCGTAAATGTGGCTAATTAAAATAAAACTTTGCTGCAAGTGTTTTTATATGTATTTAACCCGGCTGCTGTCGAGTGTGACCCTCATCAAAAGAGAGAGTGTGTGTGTTTCTTCTAGTAACTCTCGACTAACCTGCCAATAAAACTTGTATGAGCGTCTTTGCGGTGCTCGGACCGGCCAACCAGCAGCACGCTGTCAGTCCACATGGATGACTCACAACATCTACTGATCCATGTTTCATCTGAGCTGTCTGATGCCAGTCTGGAGTCAAAGATACCAGCTTCAAAAGAACCACTTATCGAAGCGATCAGAACTTAACGCTTCTCTGATTTCTTTTGATGATCAGCATTCAAGATCGAGTTAAGATCGTTTTCTGAAGTTTAAGAAACCAGAACACGAAGTAAAATAAATAACGTTGTCAGTCCAGTAAACTGAGGAAAAACAGTCGATGTCTGGATCCGACTTCAGCCTGTGTAGACTCACCAGAGGCATAAACAAAATGTCAAGTGGATTTATTTGAATATGTCCATCACAAATGATCCTCTCAGGCCTTTGAGTCTGCACCACCAGTAGTAAAAGAAAATGATGAGGCTGCAGTGAAAAGAAAAAGTATTCAACTGTGTCTGAATATTTCGCCGTGAGGAAGTAACACATTTGCATCAAATTGTCTTGGTTTGATTTGACACTCACATGGAAGATATGTTTAGGATTTGATTCAATATAAGGGCCTGCGATCAATATGAGGCAATATTATCAGCCCGTTTAACACAATCAGTGGGAAACAGCCCATAAATTATTTAAATAATTGTAAAAGTACAGCAACATTTACTTTAAACTAATACTTGATAGGGGTGTGCCAAAATATCGATACTACGATATATCACGATATTTCGTCTTGAGGTACGTTATCGATACACTGGTGCCAAATATCGATATTTAAAAATGTAAAAAAAATAATAAATTAAAACATTTTTTTTTTTGGGCCCACCACCCCTCTTCGGAGGACAGCTTTATCTTTATTCAAACATAGGTATACAACCAATTACAATTTAAAAAATGGTTTAAGTAGTTCTGAAACCCACACATATAGATATTTAATGATAGCTATTGTCAGTGTGTGTGTTAAGAAGAGACACTGTGCAATATACTCTTTGTTTACTTGGCTGTCATTCATGTGAAATTGATTGACAATGTTTTGTAATTCCTGTGAAATGGATTCAGTGCAGTCAATAAATTCAGAATTTCTTCAGTGACACAGATATCGTGATGTATCGTGGATGAAATTTCTTGCAATAAGCCGATTATCGCAGAATCACTGTATTGTGATATTATCGTTATCGTGGGCAAAATATCGTGATAGTATCGTATCGCGAGGTACCTGATGATACCCAGCCCTAATACTTGACTCCACTAACATGTAGAAGTTTAACAACAATATGAATTTTGCCTCAGTAATCACTGTAAGGTAGACAACACAATTATTTTTTTGCCTGTCACCATTTTTAGCTCAAGTCTGTGACAATACGCCGGTCATGGAGCAGGCCGTCCACTAATCACAGGGTCGCTGGTTCAGTCAGAAAAACACCTTACATGGCATCCAAGAACTCGTGTGAATGAGAAGCACAGTGTAAAGTGTGATGGTATAAAGCATGTACATTTAATCCACTTCTTTTGTCCGTATATGAGGTTTGTAATGTTTGTAAGAACACGACTGGCAGTGGAATAACGTGGTTGGTGAAGCTTCAGCGTGCACACACTCCCGCCACACGTTACGTTCACTGGATTGGCTCGTAGCTATACAATATGTCGACTTCCTCTTGTTGTCTTTGATGGTTTTGTTGCTGTCACGTCAGACAACAGAAACTCATTGTTGAGGTCGAGGCTCAAATTAGCAGCAGCCACCAGCCAGCCTGGTAAAATATGCCAGTGGCTGGTAGATCTGCTTCAGTCACCAGCCTAAAAAACAATGATTATCTGTTGACTGGCTGGTTAAATCTGAACATTTGTGCGAAAAAGCTATAATTTTGCACCCTGGTTGAGGAATAAAAATACATGGATATTTACTGTTCACAGGCTCAAGATGATAAAGATAATGGTACATTTCTTTGTGAATACTGAGATGTAAGAAATCAGCTGAAATATCACTGGACAGCCGTCCTAACTTATTCTGTTGACGGGATCTTGTTGAAATGTGTCTTATCCGTATTCTCTCGGGCTGACAAAATGAGCATGAACAGACAGGATTTCAGCCTGTTGTCGTGTTATTATGTGTTAATTATTACCGTGTTAGTAGTTTCTCTCCGTATTGCCACATAAGCCACGGCAGGCAGTCTGAGCACTGGAGCGGTGAAGCATGTGAGAAGCTCCACAAGTGGCTATTGAATGACTGACAGTGAAATGGAGGCTGGGCCGCCGCTGCCAGCTGGTCCTTCGCTCCGAGGGAAGCGGTGACGGTGAGCGACGAGTTTAGGTCAGCGGCTCCCCTCGGCCCGGCGATTACACGGCAGGATTTAGTGGGTGAGAGGAGGGAGAGGAATCAAATAATGGGATGTGGATACCCGGCCAGCCAACCAGCAGGCTTTTTCTGGGATCAGCGGTTGGCAGAAGCCTCCCTGTCTTCCCGGAGCTAAATTTAGAGCGGAGCTGAGGGGGTCTTCTCCGGGCCCCTTTCATTATTCATCAGCTGAAAAAGGACCTAGTTCAGTTTCTCCCTTCAGCAGCGAGCCGCCGCTCGGTGTTTGTGTTTATCTGCAGTCACGAAACACAAGAGGCAGCAGAGGAGAAAAAACCAAAGACAAGAGTGGCGGTCTTTACTCTGCTGGTCGTTGTCTCTCATGGAGCTCTTCCTTGCACATGTTTGTTTGTTATCTTTGTGGGAATGTGGAGAAACTGTAAAGAAAGGACGCGTCTGATTGCATAGTTTCAAATTTTAGAGGCCTTTGTTGACATGATATTTGAGTTTTAATACACACGCTAAAACAACGCTTTCCCTTTGTTCTCGACCCCGTCAAAACTAGAGTCCGTTAGATATATTGGTTGGCTGAAATTGGCCGGTATCCACATATATACTGCCCTAAATGTGCCGGATATGCACCGATATGAAAACATTTAGTCGTAAGAGATTATAATGCATTGAGTCTGTAGTTCAACTGTTAAATATCCTTCCCTTGTGTGTTTGAAAACCACATTTTTAGCGATCGTTTAAAACAAAATGTGTGCATATTGGCCGTTTTCTCGATTCTAGAATTTTTTTACTGCCTTGTAGCTGTAAAATCAAGTATTAAATGGTCATTTTCACTGCCGATGCAAACATCATTAATAATACAGGTAGGCTGAAAGTCTTGTGGTCACTGAAACGCTCAGTTATGTCACAACAAGATGTAGAAACGGCTGAATTCATTGCCGCTGCAGAGAAGTCGGTGTAGGGCCGCTGTAGGGCCGAGGGTTGCCCCAGAAACCTCCAGGCGATGCGTCAGCGCTGCTTGTGGAATGCCACGGGCCGGTTTCCTCCTATTGTGGCCGACAACAGGGACCCCCTCCCTCCTCTCCTTTTCCCTGTGAGGTGAATAGAGGACTCAGTGAAACACCAGACTACTCGCCCCCACCCCCTCCACTCACACTCACCCTCCTCCTCCTGAAACTGCTCTCAGACAAACACTGTGAGCTGGGATGAAATAAACCATGTGGGCCTGACACTGTCTGGCTTTGTCATAGAGCTGAGATCACAGGTTCTCTATGATATCTGTAGCAGCACTGTACGCTTACGACACATTCAAATTGCACTTTTTACAGCTAGCAGTCGGAAAACCTCAAGATATTCAGTTTGCATTCCTGGAACACAATTACAACCAATAAATCCTCTCATGTGAGAAACCAGAAGCCATTTCTGGTTAAATAAAAGTCTGAATCAAGAAATCATGGAACAAAATCGTTGGTGATTCATTTTCTCTTTATTGACAGATCATTTATTAACTAATTATTTCAGCTCGAGCATTTTCAGAAAAAGATCTCAATGTAAACAGTCCGTTAATCAGTTTTGATTGACTGAAATGGATTTGTAGAAGCTTTCTGCACACTGAGGGAGAGTGTCGGCTCAGAACGCGCATTAATAAGTCATTTAGTTGTTTTTCTGTCCTGCTGATGACTGTCGTTGAGCATTCAGCGCCCAGCAGGGCAGCTGAGTGTTGATTCATCATCATAATTCACACTGAGCTGCGTGTGATCATCATAGTCATTATGTTGTTAATGTGTCATTCATTTCACTGCTTAATCAATAGAAATGTGTGAAAATGGTGACACATTCTTCCCGGAGCTGAAGAGTCCCAAGTTTATTTAGATGTAATGTTTTTTACTGATATTTCTGTCTGTCGGACTCACGAGGTCTGTGAAGTTTGTTGATCACAGCGGAGACGATTCTGTTTCTGAATCTGTTGTGCGGTTGTGCGGTTGTGTGTTGTCCTTCAGGCAGACGAAGCCTCTGACGTTCGCTGACTGTATCGGGGATGAGCTGCCGGTCGGCTGGGAGGAGGCGTACGACCCCGTCGTCGGAGCGTACTATGTCGACCACAACACCAGTGAGTTTGTTCGTACTGCTCATCTCTTCGTCCCACTTTCTCTGTTCAACCTTTTATTCTCCATCTT